>NC_050198.1:43364406-43642226 GCF_004126475.2 Phyllostomus discolor | reverse complement strand
TTATGGGACACAGCCAAGGCAGTCCTGAGAGGGAAGTTCATAGCGATACAGGCCAACCTAAAAAGGTTAGAAACATTCCAAACAAACAACCTAACCCTCTGCCTACAAAGAACACGAGGAACAACAACAAAGGCAGCCCAGAGCAAGCAGAAGGAAGGAAATAACCAAGATCAGAGCAGAATTAAATGGCATAGAGACTAAAAGCACAATTCTAAGGATCAATGAATCCAACAGTTGGTTCTTTGAAAAGATAAGAAAAATCGACAAGCCTTTAAGCAGACTCATCAAGAAAAAAAGAGAGAAGACCCAAATAAACACAATCAGAAATGAAAGAGGAGAGATTACAAGGGATACCACAGAAATACAAAGGATTGTAAGAAATAACTACAAAGAAATGTATGCCAAGAAATTGGAAAACCTAGGTGAAATGGACAAATTTCTAGAAAAATATAATCTTCCAAAACTCAATGAAAAAGAAGTAGAAAGCCTGAACAGACCAATAACAACAAAAGAAATTGAAGTAGTAATCAAAAAAACTCCCAACACACAAAAGCCCTGGACCAGATGGTTTCACAGAAGAATTCTACAAAGCATTTAAGGAAGAGCTAACCCTTATCTTTCACAGACTATTCCAAAAAATCCAAAAAGATGGGAGTCTCCCAAACTCTTTTTATAAGGCCAACATCATCCTAATTCCAAAACCAGATAAAGACACAACAAAGAAAGAAAACTTCAGGCCAATATCACTGATGAAGATTGACGCTAAAATCCTCAACAAAATACTGGCAAACTGCATCCAACAATACATTAAAAAGATCATACACCATGACCAAGTGGGATTCATTCCCGGGATGCAAGGATGGTACAATATTCGCAAGTCAGTAAACATAATACATCACATAAACAAAAGCAAAGACAAAAATGGCATGATCATATCAATAGATGCAGAAAAAGCATTTGATAATGTACAGCACCCATTCATGATAAAAACACTCAGCAAAGTGGGAATAGAGGGAGCATTCCTCAACATAATAAAGGCCATATATGAGAGACCTACAGCCAACATCATACTCAATGGGCAAAAATTAAAATCTTTTCCACTAAGATCAGGAACAAGACAAGGCTGTCCACTTTCACCATTTCTATTCAATATAGTACTGGAAGTTTTAGCCACAGTGATCAGACAAGAAAAAGAAATAAAAGGCATCCAAATAGGAAAGGAGGAAACAAAACTGTCACTGTTTGCAGATGACATGATAGTATATATAGAAAATTCTATAGACTCCACCACAAACCTGCTTGACCCAATAAATGAATTTGGCAAAACAGCGGGATACAAAGTCAATAACCAGAAATCAAAGGCATTTCTGTACACCAACAATGACACAGCAGAAACAGAGATCAAGGAAAAAGTCCCATTTGAGATAGCAAAAAGAAAAATAAAATATCTAAGAATAAACCTAACCAAAGAAGTAAAAGACCTGTATTCAGAAAACTACACAACACTGAAGAAATAAATCAAGGAAGACACAAACAAATGGAAACTTATACTGTGTTCATGGATCGGAAGAATTAATATCATCAAAATGTCCATACTACCCAAAGCAATTTACACATTCAATGCAATTCCTATTAAAGCACCAATGGCATATTTCACAGACATAGAACAAACACTTCAAAAAATTTATATGGAATTATAAATGACCCCGAATAGCTGCTGCAATTTTGAGAAAGAAGAGTAAAGTAGGAGGGATCACAATAACCGACACTAAACTATACTACAAGGCCACTGTAATCAAAACAGCTTGGTACTGGCATAAAAACAGGCACATGGACCAATGGAACAGAACAGAGAGCCCAGAAATAACCCCAAGTCTCTATGGTCAATTAATGTTTGACAAAGGAGGCAGCAACATTAAATGGAATAAAAATAGCCTCTTCAACAAATGGTGTTGGGAGAACTGGACAGCCACGTGCAAAAAAAATGAAACGTGAGCACCAACTTACACCTTATACAAAAATAAATTCAAGGTGGATAAAAGACTTAAATATAAAACATGACACCATTGAGGTCCTACAGGAGAACATAGGTAGGAAAATCTGAGATATTTCACACAAAAACTTGTTTACTGACGTGTCTCCTAGAGCAAGGGACATAAAGGAAAGAATAAGCAAATGGGACCTCCACAAAATTAAAAGCTTCTGCACAGCTAAAGAAAACAGTATCAAAGTTAAAAGACAACCCACTGTGTGGGAAAGCATATTTGCCAATGATACCTCAGACAAGAGTTTAGTCTCCAAAATATATAAAGAACTTACAAGACTGTACTCTAAGAAGACAAGGAATCCAATTAAAAAGTGGGCAAAGGACTTGAACAGACACTTCTCCAAGGAGGACATACAGAAAATCCAAAGACACATGAAACAATGTTCAATATCACTAGCTATCAGAGAGATGCAAATTAAAACCACAGTGAGATACCACTTCACACCAGACAGAATGGCCATCATAAACAAAGCCACAAAAAACAAGTGTTGGAGAGGTGGTGGAGAAAAGGGGACCCTAGTGCACTGTTGGTGGGACTGCAGACTGGTACAACCACTATGGAAAGCAGTATGGAACTTCCTCAGGAAACTAAAACTGGATCTGCCTTTTGACCCTGCAATTCCACTGCTGGGTCTCTATCCTAAGAATACTATAACACCAATTCAAAAGAACCTATGCATCCCAATGTTCATAGCAGCACAATTTACAATAGCTAGATGCTGGAAGCACCCAAGATGCCCATCAGTAAATGAATGGATCCAAAAACTATGGTACATTTACACAATGGGACTCTATGCAGCAGAAAGAAAGAAAGAGCTCCTATCCTTTGCAACAGCGTGGATGGAGTTGGAAAACATTATGCTTAGCGAATCAAGCCAGGCAGTGAAAGACAAATACCATATGGTCTCACCTTTAAGAGGAACCTAAATAACAAAACAAAGAAACAAGCAAAATATAACCAAAGACACTGAAATATGGGCCAGGCTGACAGTGCCCACAGAAGAGAGTAGAGGGAATTTAAGGGGACAGTAGGAATGGTTCACAGGAACAAACTGAAAGGACACTTGGTCATAAAATAAGGGGAGGGTGGTAAGGCAAGGGAAGTGGGGAGGGGTGGGAGGGGGGACTGGAATGGGAGTAAAAAGGAGAAAACTGTATTTGGACAATGATTAAAATAAAAAAGAAAAAAAGAAATGATCAATTTCAAGTTCAAAAATTATAATAAAAACCGCTAATATTAATGTAAGCATTTCATTTTCAGTTTGGTGAGGCACATAGCATGTTATGGTGGAGTAATTACTGCACAAGAGTCAAAATTCATTGGGCTTTTGTTTTTCTGTCTATAAAATAAAAATGGAACTTTAATTATCTTTAAGTTTCCTAAAATTCTAACATCATGCAGCTGGTGAATTTGCATCTACTTTGCAGGTAGGGAAATTAAGAAATATATTCTCTGTAAAAATATATATTGGGTATTATTTTACCAAAGGACTAGGATGACTGGTTCCTAAATATCAGAGGGTCATGTTCTATGTTCCTAGACTTTGTATGTCCTTCGTGAACTCATATTATTCCATCTCATCTTCCCACAGTCTTTCATGAGGTCTGTAAGTGCTCTCCAGATTTCTTCTCTTGGGTTATTCTCCATTTGCATTCTGTTCTAGCCTATATTTTCCATTTATTCAAGTTATTTTTTCTTCTAATTTTGCTTTCAGTGTCTTTTCATGACTTGCTGCTATTTTGTGTTTCTTGGCAAAGGCAAATCTTGTACTGTTCATCTGTTTACAACTCTATTTCTAGCTTCCACCCCCTGCCTTCATATTCACTCTCTAATATGATCTTAAAACTTTTGTTTTCTTTGAAATCTACAGTTGATTTTTCTCACAAATCTTTTGTAATATTTTTGCTTTATGGGCTAAATAAGAGATTAAAAGCAAATGACATTATATTATAATCATCTAATACAATCAACTGTTACACAAATGAGCTGTTCTTCAAGGAGTAACTACTTTTGTCAGGTGAGTGTTACTCCATTTAAATAATAGAAAGAAAGCATTTGGTGTCTTTCAATAGTAATGATAGATGGAAGTAAAGATTTTTTTAAAGATTTTATTTACTTATTTTTAGAGAGGGAATGGAGGGAGAAAGAGAGAGAGAGAAAAACCTCAATGTGCGGTTGCTGGGGGTCATGGCCTGCAACCCAGGCATGTACCCTGGCTGGGAATTGAACCTGTGACACTTTGGTTTGCAGCCCATGCACAATCCACTGAGCTATGCCATCCAGGGCTGAAAGTAAAGATTTGGATCAAGGTTTATAAATATGTGTGTGTGTGTGTGTGTATATATGTGTATGTGTGTGTGTGTATATATGTGTGTGTGTATATATATGTGTGTTTGTGTGTGTGTGTGTGTATTTAAAGGTTTTATTTATTGATTTTTAGAGAGGGGAAAGAGAGGGAGAGAAACATCAATGTGTGGTTTCCTCTCAAGCACGCCTACTGGGGACCAGACCCACAACCCATAGTTGTGCCTTGACTGGGAATCAAACCAGAGACCCTTTGGTTCACAGGCCAGCACTCAATCTAATGAGCCACACCAGCCAGGGCTCAAGGTTTATATTTTTTACATCACTACTGAAAATAGTAGTTGTGGCAAGTGTTTAAATATAGCAAAGGAACACCTTTGGAGACATACAGACACACACACTCGCACACACACACACACACAAATACTTTTACTGTGAATGGGTATTTTGTACTTCATGTCTTACTAAAGGATACAAACTAACATTCAGAAGTGAATCATTGAACTCCAAGTGAGGTGTGGGTATATTGTAAGTATGAGTGTGTGTGTGTGTGTGTGTGTGTGTGTATCATGGTGAGAGGGTGCAGGTGATAAATTTCCTATTATATTCTTTCTGCTCTTTGCATTTTCCTGAAGGGCCCTGAAGTCTTTATTCTTGTAACTATGCCTGCTTACTAAACAACAAAGAACATTGACTGAGAGCATACCCAAATAGAAAAGGTAAGCATTATAATGTAGTCTAAAAATAAAAACAAACAAACAAACAAACAAACAAACTCTGGGGATTAGAATAGGGAATACTAGTTATCTGATTAAAAATGAATCCCTTAATGAATTCTATCACAAATAGATTCCTAAATAATTATGAACTTGACATTTGGACAAAGAAGGGAGAAAAACTGCCAACTATAAAATGGATTTCTTTGAATAGCTTCCCACCTCCCACCCTCCATCCTAATCCTCTTTGGCTTTGTACATTTGTCCTTCAGATTTGTTCCTTGATGACCCTTCCCTTTCTTTCCCTTGTTACCCCCCCTTTCTGGTTACTGCCAGTTTCTTCTTTATTTTAATGTCTCTTGTTATATTTTGCTTGCTTGTTTGTTTTGTTGATTAGGTTCCACTTATAGGTGAGATCATATGGTATTTTTCTTTCACTTTCTGGCTTATTTCACTTACCATAGAGCTCTCCAGATCCATTCATGCTGCCACAAAGGGGAGGAGCTCCTTCTTTGTTTTTACTGTATAGAATTCTATTGTGTAAATGTGCCACAGATTTTTGATCCACTCATTCACTGATGGGCATTTAGGTTGCTTCCAACACTTGGCTATCATAAATTGTGCTATGAACATTGGGGTGCATAGGTTCTTTTGAAATGGTGTTTCAGGATTCTTAGGATATAATCCCAGCAGTGGAATTGCAAAGTCAAAAAGCAGTTCCATTTTAGTTTTCTAAGAAAATTCCATACTGTTTTCCACAGTGGCTGCACCAGTCTGCATTTCCACCAACAGTACCCAAGGGTCCCCTTTTCTTCACAAAATTGCCAGCACTTGATGTTTGTTGATTTGTTTATGATGGCCATTCTGACTGCTGTGAAGTGGTATCACATTGTGGTCTTTAATTTGCATCTCTTTGATGGCTAGTGATGCTAAGCATCTTTTCATATCTCTCTGGGCCCTGTCTATGTCCTCCCTGAAGAAGTGTCTGTTCAGTTCCTTTGCCCAGGTTTTTATTGGGTTGTTTGGCTTCCTGGAGTGCAGTCATGTGAATTCTTTATATATTTTGGAGATCTAACCCTTGTCCAAGGTATCATTGGCAAATATGTTTACGCATATGGTTGGTTCCCTTTTCATTTTGCTGATGTTTTTCTTTAGCTATGCAGAAGCCTTTTATTTTAATGTAGTCCCATTTGTTTATTCTTTCCTTTATGTCCCTTGCTCTAGGGGACATATAAGTAAAAACATTGCTGAGTGGAATAGATGAGATTTTCCTGCCTATGTTCTCCTCTAGGACTGTTATGGTACCATGACTTATATTTAAATCTTTTATCCATCTTGAGTTTATTTTTGTGTATGGTGTAAGTTAGTGGTTGAGTTTCTTTTTTTCTTTTCTTTTCTTTTTCTTTTTTTTCTTTTTTTCTTTCTTTTTTTTTTTTTTTTTTTTTTTTTTGCATGTAGCTGTCCAGTTGCTCCAACACCATTTGTTGAAGTGGCTATTTTTACTCCATTTTATTCTTCTATCCCCTTGTCAGATATTAATTGACTGTAGAGACTTGAGTTTATTTCCGGGCTCTCTGTTCTGTTCCACTGGTCTATGTGTCAGTTCTTATGCCAGTACCAGGCTGTTTTGATTACAGTGACCTTGTAATATAGTTTGATGTCAAGTATAGTAATCCCTTCTACTTTGTTCTTCTTCCTCAATTGAATGGCTTTTAAGAGATGATAGAAGCATAAATAAATGTGTATATAAGAAATATATCGAAAGAAATGTGTGCTTGTATTATTGCTGTTTTATGCTGGGGTTTCCATATAGAAACAGCCTAAGAAATCCTATCTCTAATTGCTTACATCTATGTGTTCAAACAAAGGGGTAAGTAATGGTGCAAATGACCCAAGAGGATAGCCTTACATTTTTCAAATCATTGCCTTCTATCTTCTTTTCTTCAGTGTTTAAAATAACCCTGTTTGGGAGAAGCCCCTATTAGGCTATTTATTTGGGGACTCAGCAAGGTGAAGTAGCAATCTGCTATGGGGTGCACTGCCAGTAAATGGCAGGGCTAGGACTCAAACCTGACTCATAACCAAGTTTCTTATTTGTATTGATAAAATTTATTATTGTACAATGTTAAGAACTTTAAATGTATGTAAAAGTAAAAATAAAATATCCAATTACTTTACCAGTAAAAATGTATTTAGAAATTCAGGGTATGCAAGTTCTTGCACACCATACACAAGTCCAGAGGACAAAGTAGAGAGACTTTATAGATTAAAAGGAGTACGCAGAGGAAAGAGGGCAGAGAAGTGAATGAAAGTCACATTGACCTCCTCCCAGGGCCAATCTGGAATTACAACAGAATTGTGGAGAAATCACCTAGAACAAAAAACTGAGCAATAGCTAGAGAGAAGCCATATGACTTCAGACAGACAGAAAAAACAGCTTTGGCATAACCTGTCTGGTAAGGAGTGTGGTAGAGACTCAAGAGAGCTGGCTGGGTGTCCATAGACAGCAGTACTGGGGGATAATTAGGTGGCCTATTAGATCCCCCTGCAAAGTATTGGGTCTAAACCCTAAGTTAGGACTCCCAGGCTAGAGCACCAGATCCCCCCAAAATACACAGAAAACAACCAGCAGCAAAAAAGCAGCAAGGTTGCAGAAACAGATAGCTGGAGATGCAAGAGCTATTTAAAGGGCCAACACAAAAATTCTCATTTGCAGCCACTTACCCTGTGCTCTAGCAAAGGTAGGTACAAAGTGGTTTGGAGACACCTGAGGTGAGACTAGATATGGAAGCCTTGGGGAGAGAACTGAGAGAATAGACACTGGGATTCTGGGGCTAAGTCACCTTCCATATGGCAGCAGCCAACATACTCAGGTAGACCACTCCCCTGCAAGGGGCAGTAACCTGAGAGGAAAAAAAATAACCCCAACCTCAGGAAAATCTCTGCCCTGGCTCGGTGGTGTTTAAGCCTGACTCCCGAGTGCAGAGTGACCAAATTAACAACCAAAGGAGAGAATTAGGGACAGTAGATCCCTGGCAAAGGTGGGTCGGAGTAGACTAGAGAGACTTGGGGAGAGACTGGGGACCGAGACTTTTAGGGAAGAATTGAGAGAGAAGCCACAGGGATCCCGGTGCTGAGCCAACCCCCATACACAGCAACTGTCCTGCTCAGGCAGACCATTACCCTCCTCTCTGAGCAGCAGCAACCTGAGGGGAAACAATAGCCTCCACCCCAGGAGGGATTCAGCTCCACCCTACAGTGCTTAACCTGATTGCTGAGTGAAGAGTGACCAGATTAAAAATTGAAAGAGACAGACAGGGACAGCAGATCACTGAAAGTATTGAACAAGCTGCCTAAGGTCAGACAGCATCAACATCTGATATTACCAGAGGCGGATACAGAAAGAAAAATAAAAACTGGTAAATACAAGAAGCTACAGAGACAAAAGCTGTGATCTTCTTCATTATTTGCAATATTTTCTTTCTTGCATAGCTTTTTAACATTGATTCCTTGTCCAGCAAGGACTTATGCATATTAAGTCAGTAGATTTTATACTATAGTGTATTTCAATTAACATATTTTGACCCTCCCTCCTCTTAGCCCATTTTACGTCTTTCCTAACATAATTTTTATTTCAAATGTTCTTTTCTCACTTTGTACAACTTGTCTCCATTCCACACTCTTACTATTTCTCTCCCATCTAAACATACAAAACCAACTTTTTTTTTGGTCAAGGGTCATTTCAGATCCTTTTCCCCTGCTCTTAAAGTACCCTTGTTCTCTCTCCACCTTTTACAATCTTTGCTAGTTGGTTGTGGGTAGGGTACTTGTTGTTGCATTGTTTTTTTCAATTTTATCTTTAGAGCTTCACTAATTCTGTACTTCAAATATCAAATTTTACTGGTCCCCTCTTCTACTCTTTTTTTCTGTCTCAAATTTTAATTTTGCCATCTTAGCCTGGTTATTTTCCTTCCCTTTGTTTTGTCTTTCTTCTATTTCTATTTCATCCTGCTCTTTTATTTTTCTTTATTCTCATTTTTTTTCTTTTTTCTTACACCCCAAATTTTAATTTTTCCCTCTCTTAGCCCAATTATTGTTTCTCACTCTTAGTATTCCCTCTCACTCTGTTACTTCAAAATCACTTCCCATCCTTCTAGAAACCCCTTGACTTAGCTTTGTTTCTTTTTTCTCTCTTATTCCTATACCACCTATATAAATTTTTGCTCCTTTTTTTGTTGATAGTGTCACAGGTGGGCACAGGTAACCATGTTTTTGGTGACCATGGACAAAGAATTGAACTGAAGAGAGAGAGTTTATAGCATAGAGAGAGAGAGTAGGATTATTAAGTGATAGTACACTCCACAGAACATGGGAGTAGGCCAAATCTGAACAGAGATTGATCTCAGGGACTGGAAGAATTTTGATCTTATAGGGTGGATGTTTCCTGGCTAGTTTTGGTGGGTTTTTGTTGTGTATGTACACGTAGTTGTATTACTTTAAAGCTACTGTGCATGTGGTCTCCCATGATTTTCCTTAATTGGCCACCAGGGAAGGGAGTTGTACAATGTTAATTTATTATAATGCTATTATAATGAAGTAGGGGTCATGTATAATCTTCTTTTTCTTTTTTAATATGGAAAATAGATACATTTATTGAAGAAACTACAAGATACAAGAAACATTGTACATAGGATAATGATGCCTCAGTCCCCTTCAAAATAGCTACCTTGGAACTTCACACAATTATCCTAATTGTCATCAGCTTCCCCTTTGTATTTTCTTTTTCTTTTTTAAAAATATATTTTATTGATTATGCTATTACAGTTGTCCCATTTCCCCCTCTTTATCCCCTTCTGCCTTGCAACCCACTCTCACCAGAATTCCCACCCCTTAGTTCATGTCCATGGGTCATACAAATAAGTTCTTTGGCTTTCCCAAATCCTATGCTATTCTTAAACTCCTGCTGGCTATTTTGTACTTACCATTTATGCTTCTTGTTTGCTGTACCTTTTCACCCATTCACCCCCACCCCCTCCCCACCGATAACTCTCCATGTGATCTCCATTTCTGTGATTCAGTTCCTCTTCTAATTGTTTGCTTAGTTTGTTTTTGGTTTTTTTTCTAGGTTCAGTTGTTGCTAGTTGTGAGTTTGTTGTCATTTTACTGTTCAAGGTTTTCATCACCTTCTTTTTCTCAGATAAGTCCCTTTAACATTTCATATAATAAATGCTTTGTGATGTGCATTCATGAGTCACCATGATTCAGCACTTTTCCAGAAAGTGGGATCAACCTGTCTTAAAACAGGGTCTCTGTCCTATATGGATGTCCTTTATCATAGTTCTGGGACACCTCCAGAATTTCCACCTTCCTGACTATCTACTGCCTCAATAGTACTGTGATGGATCTTTCCCTCCAATTTGGCTCCTACATTTTTATTAATTATTTACTATTTTTCCTTCCTTTTTCTATCTCTCACTTTCATTTCATGTTATTTTAATTTCTATTTAAGCCTAACCATATATGCTTCCCTTCTCATACCCCATTCAACTTTCTTCATTCCCTTTCTTTTTCATGAGGTAAGTCTAACATTCTCTCTTTCCATCACTCCAGCTCCCAACTCTTATTAGTGCTTCTCCCTCTACTCTCTCAAAAATATTTTTCTATCGGTAGGTCATGTCATATCTGCTCTCCTTTCTTAAATTAGTCTTAATCTCTTTATACCCTTACTGATACTGGTTCATTTGCTGTTGATAGTGGGATTGTGAGGGGGGTTCTATTTGTAGGTATGAGTTTGTTTCCTAGGCTTTGTGGTATTGTTCTGGCAGCACTAGCAAGCAAACCAGCACACAAGACATGGTGGGGAGAATGACCCTCAGTCAACCAGCTGAAGGGAAGCACCCACCAAAGAAAAACCCAACAACAATTGAAACTCAATTACATCCAGAGACTCAGCATAAAAAGCATAAAGGGCATCCCAAGAGAATCAAGTTCAGATGATAAAGGAGACTGCAGCACTGAATTTCACAAGCCTCCTACCATAGAAGCTCATACCACAAAGTCAGAAAGTCAAAACAAACCAATTTAAGAAGCAGAAACAAACAAGAGTCCTACAAATAATTGGAAGACAAAGAAACAACCAATCAAAAGAAAAGTAGGAATCCTCAGAAATAATTCTAAATGAAATAGAAGCAAGTCAACTATCAAATACTGAGTTCAAAACAATAGTTATAAGGAAGCTAAATCAGCTCAGTGTGAATTACAAATGAATACAGGGAAACTATAAGGAATTTACTGCAAACTATATCAGGGTAAAAAGGACATAGAAACAATCAACAAGGGCCAAGAGGAAATGAAGAATACAATTTCTTAATTAAAGAACACAGTAGAAGGAATCAAAAACATGCTAGATGAAGCTGAGGATCGAATAAGTGAGATGGAGGACAAGGTAGAAAAAAAACTCCCAAAAAGAACAACAGAAGAGAAAAAAAGACTCAAAAAGAATGAAGAGGAGTTAAAGAAAATGCAGGACAACACAACACAGAATAATATCTGTATAATAGGGATACCAAAAGGAGAAGAGCAAGGAATAGAAAACCGGTATGAAAAATTAATGCTAGAAAACTTCCCTAATTTGTTGAGAGAAAAAGACACAGAAATCCAGGAAGTCCAGAAGGTCACAATCAAGAGGAACCCAAAGGGACATCATAATTAAAATCATATCACAATTATAATTAAAACACAAGGCACAAATCGCAAGACACATCATAATTAAAATCGCAAAATTTAAAGACAAAGAGAGAATCTTAAAGGCAGCAAGGGAGAAAGAGGAAGTAACATATAAGGGAACCCCAATAAGGCTAGCAACTAATTTCTCAACAGAAACATTACAAACCAGAAGGGAATGACAAGAAATATTCCAAATAATGAAAAACAGAGGACTGCAACTGAGACTACTCTATCCAGCAAGGCTCTCAATTAAAATGGAAGGTGAAGTAAGGAGCTTCCTGGACAAAAGAAGGCTAAAAGAATGCACCTCTACCAAACAAGTATAGCAAGATATGCTTAAGTGACTGCTTTGAGAAGAGGAAGAAAAACAGTGAGAGACAAAGGAACAAAGGTACAAAGGGAGGAAAATGACAATGAATAAGTACCTATCAATAGTAATCCTAAATGTAAATTGTTTAAATCCTCCAATCAAAAGCCGTAAGGTAGCTGAATGGATAAGAAAACATGATTGGCACATATGCCACATACAAGAGACCCACCTCAGAAAAGAATATCTACACAGACTCAAAGTGAAAAGTTGGAATACTCCAAGTGAATGGAAAGGAAAAGGAAGCTGGGGTAGCAATACCTATATCTGACAAAACACACTTCAAAAAAAAAAAAGCCACAAAAAGAGACACAGGAGGACACTTCATAACACTCAAAGGAATAATCCATCAAGAGGTCATAAATTTTGTGAACATATATACACCCAATATAGGAGCACCCAAATATATAAGGAAAATTTTGGAGGACTCCAAGAAAGATACACACACCAACAGAGTTACCCTAGGGTTTTTAACATACCATTGTCAAAAATAGATAGATCTTCTAAACAAAATATGAAAAAGGATATTGCAGCATAGAACAACGCCCTAGACTACATGGGCATAACAGATATATATAAACTTTCATCCAAAGAAGCAAAATACACATTCTTTTAAAATGCACATAGAACGTTTTCAAAGATAGGCTTCATGAAAGGACACAAAACAAGTCTCAATAAATTCAAGAAAATTGAAATCATAGTAAGCATCTTCTCAGATCACAAGTGCCTGAAACTATAATCCAACCTCAAGGAAAACCTCAAAAACACTCAAATTCATGGAGATTGAATAGCATGTTGATAAACAATGAATGGGTTAAGAATGAGAACAATGAAGAAATCAAAAAGTTTTTGGAAACAAATGAAAATTAAGTCACAACAATTCAAAACTTATGGGGCACAGTGAAGGCATTCCTCGGATGGAAGTTATAGTGATGCAGGACTACCTAAAAAAGGATAGAAACATTTCAAATAAAGAATCTGACCATACATCAACAAAAATTGGAAGAACAACAACAAAGAAAGCCCAGAGCAAGTAGAAGGAAGGAAATGACCAAGATCAGAAAGAGTTATATGACATAAGAATAAGAGAACAATTTTAAGGATCAATAAATCCAGGAGCTGGTTCTTTGAAAGGTAAACAATATCCACAGGCCTTTAAGTAAGCTCATCAAGAACAAAAGAGAGAGAACAAAACAAACAAACAAACAAAACAGTCAGAAATAAAAGAAGAGAGATTAAAACTGATACCCCAAGAAATACAAAGGACTGTAAGAAATTACTATGAACAACTATATGCCATGAAATTTGATAACCTAGGTGAAATGGAAAAAAAATCCTAGAAAAATATAATCTCCCAAAACTGAATGAAGAAGAAGCAGAAAGCCTGAACAGACCAGTAACAGCTGATGAGATTGAAGAAGTAATCAAAAAACTCCAAACGCATAAAATCACTGGATAGGTTTCACACAAGAATTATGGAAAGTATTTATGGAAGAGCAAACCCATATCCTTCACAAATTATTCCAAAAAAATCCAAGAGAATGGAAAATTCCCAAACTCTTTTTATGGTGCCAGTATCATATCTTAATCCCAAAACCAGATACAGACATAACAAAGAGAAAAAAAAACTTCAGGCCAGTATTGCAGATGAACACAGAACCTAACATCCTCAACAAAATATTGGCAAATCACAACAAGCAATACATTAAGAGACCATACATCATGATCAAGTGAGATTCATCCCAGGGATGCAAGGATGGTACAATAATTGCAATGAATAAATGTAATACATCACATAAACAAAAGCAAAGACAAAAATCACATTATCATATCAGTAGATGTGGAAAAGCATTTGATAAGGTACAGAACCCATTTATGACAAAAACACTCAGCAAAGTGGGAATAGAGGGAGCATTCCTCAACATAATAAAGGCTACATATGAGAACCCGACAGCCGACATCATACTCTATGGGCAAAAACTTAAAGCTTTCCCACTAAGATCAGGAACAAGAGAAGGATGTCTGCTTTCACCACTCCTATTCAACATCATATTGGAAGTCCTAACCATAGCAATCAGACAAGAAAAATGAATAAAAGGCATCCAAGTTGGAGGGAGCAAAACTGTCATTGTTTGTAGATGACATGATAGTATATATAGAAAATGCTATAGACTCTACCAAAGCACTACTTGACCTAATAAGTGAATTTGGCAAAACAGCGGGATACAAAGTCAATACTCAGAAATCAAAGGCATCTACACAAACAATGAAATATCAGAAACACAAATCAGGAAAAATATCCCATTTGATATAGCAAAAAGAAAAATAAAGTACCTAGGAATAAACCTAACCAAAGAGGTAAAAGACCTTTACTCAGAAAACTACACAACACTGAAGAAAGAAATTAAAGAAGACACAAACAAATGGAAGCAGGTACCATGCTCATGGACTGGAAGAATTAACATCATGATATGTCCATAATACCAAAGCAATTTATAGATTCAATGCAGTCCCTATTAAAGTGGCAATGACATTTCACAGATATAGAAAGAACATTTCAGAAATTTATATGGAACCATAAGTGACCCCAAAAGCTGCAGCAATTTTGAAAAAGAAGAGCAAAATAGGAGGGATCGCACTATCTGATATCAAACTGTATTACAAGGCTACTGTATTCTAAACAGCCTAGTACTGCCATAAGAACAGACACATAGAAAAATGGAACAGAATAGAGAGCTAAGAAATAAACTCAAGTCTCTATGATCAATTAATATTAGACAAAGAAGGCAGAGGCATAAAATGGAGTAAAAGTATCCTCTTCAACAAATGGTGTTGGGAGAGCTGGACAGCTATATGCAAAAAATAATAATAATAAATAAAATAAAATAAAAATAAAACTTGATCACCAACTTACACCATACACAAAAATAAATGCAAGGTGGATAAAAGACTTAAATATAAGCTTTGACAGAAGAAATGTCCTAGAGGAAAACATAGGCAGGAAAATCTCAGATATTCCATGTAGCAATATTTTTACCAATATGTCCCCTAGAGCAAGGGACATAAAGGAAAGAATAAAAAAACGGGGCCTCATCAAATTAAAAAGCTTCTGAATGGCTAAAGACAACAGCATTAAAATGAAAAGAGAACCAACTATATGGGAAAACATATTTGCCAATGATATCTTGGACAAGGGTTTGATATCCAAAATGAATAAAGAATTCACACGATTACACTCCAGGAAGATAAACAACCCAATTAAAAAGTTGTCAAAAGATTTGAACAGACTGTTCCCCAAGGAGGACTTACAGAGGGCCCAGAGAGATATGAAAAGATGCTCGGCATCATTAGCCATCAGAGAGATGCAAATTAAAACCACAATGAGATACCACTTCACACCGGTGGGAATGGCCATCATAAACAAAGCAACAAACAACAAGTGTTGGAGAGGAAATGGAGAAAAGGCAACCCTAGTGCACTGTTAGTGGGAATTCAGACTGCTACAGCCACTGTGGAAAACAGTATGAAATTACCTCAGAAAACTAATAATGGAAGTACCTTTTGACCTGGCAATTCCACTGATGGTATTATATCCTAATAACCCTGAAACACCAATCCAAAAGAACCTATGCACCCCAGTGTTCATAGCAGCACAATTTATGATAGCCAAGTGCTGGAAGCAACCTAAGTGCTTCCTAGTAAATGAGTGGATCAAAAAACTATGGTACATTTACACGATGGAATACTATGCAGTAGAAAGAAAGAAGGAGCTTCTGTCCTTGGCAACAGTATAGATGGATCTGGAGAGCATTATGCTAAGTGAAATAAGCCAGGTTTTAGTGTAACCTAATCAATAAAACAAAGAAGCAAACAAAATATAACCAGAGACATTGAAATTAAGAACAATCTGACAGTAACCAGAGGGTACCTGGGAGGGGATAATGGGAATAAAGTGGAGAAGCGTTTTCAGAAACAAGTATAAAGGACATGTGGATATAACCAAAGGGGTTAGAATGAGGGGAGGGAATGGGGTGGCTGGGTTTTGGGGGAGTTGTGGGGTCAATACCAACAACTATAGATGAACAACAATAAAAAAAAAAAAAAAACTCCTAAGTTTATGTGCTATGTGTTTCTAATTGCTGTGTGAGCTTAACGCAGTCATTTCCTCTCTGTGGCTCCATCTCTAAAATGTTGGAATCTCTAAATGTTGAACTACCTGATGTCTCCATGCCCATAATTTCTAAAATTGTTATATGTCTGTCATATTTTGTACAATCCATGGACGACCAAATATGAGCCCTCTATATGCAGTTTGGTAGGAAAGGATTAGGAGGTGGAAGATAACTTCTAATTTCCATTAACCTTGCCCCATGTACCTTCACCTCAGGATTTCTTTCAGAAGTTAAATGCTTCTTGGCTTCTTGCAAATCAGTTTTTTGATGAGTTAATTTAAAACATATCAGAAATATATGGATTGTGTTTAACTTGAAATGTCCACTGGTTTAAAAATTAGACAAACAGACTTCCCTCCAAGATGGAGGTGTTGGTAGACACACTATGCCCTCTTGCACAACCAAAAGAAGGACAGAAATAAATTTAAAAACAAACAAACAAGAAAACCCCCACAAGAACTGACAGAAAATTGTACTGTGTGGAAGTCCGGCAACCAAGGAGTTTAAGAAGAAACATTCATCCAGACTGGTCGGAGGGGGGGAGATGGGCAGTCGGGCAGAGATGACTTGTGGCAAGGCAGCAACTGGTGAACCAGGCTAGGCAGCAGCTGGCAGGTAGGACAGTCCCACATTCGAGTGCTGATAAACTAGGAGGAACACGTGGGGAGCGAGACAAACCACACAGCCCAAGGTTCCAGTGCAGGGAATAAATCCTCAAAAATCTGACTGAAAAACCTTGTGAGGGTTGAGGAAGTGGGAGAAACTCCCAGCCTCATAGGAGAGTTTGTTGGAGAGACCCACAGAGTTTTAGAATATACACAAACCCACCCCGCCCCCAGTAATCAGGACCAGAATGGCCAAACTTGATTGTGGGTAGCAGAGAAAGTGACTGAAAGCTGGCACAGAGCACAGCAAGCGGCACTGTTCCTTCTCGGACCCCTCCCACACATACAGCCTCACAATGCAGCAGTGTGGAATGCTCCACCCTGGGTGCAAACTTAAGGCTCCACCCATTACTACATAGCAGGTGCAACCGAGACAAAAAAAAATGGCCCAAATGAAAGAACAGACAAAAGCTCAGAAAACATACAACTCAGTGATGAAAAGATAGCCAACCTATCAGATGCATAGTTCAAAACACTGGTAATCAGGAAGCTCACAGAATTAGTTCAATATAGTCACAAATTAGAGGGAAAAATGAAGGCTATGAAAAGTGAAATAAAGGAAAATGTACAGGGCACCAATAGTGACAGGAAAGAAACTGGGACTCAAATGTAACCATATAATGGTTTGGAGCAGAAGGAACAAAGAAACATTCAGCCAGAACAGAATGAAGAAACAAGAAATCAAAAAAAAAAAAAAATAGATTTGAAATGTTCCAACATCCAAATCATTGGGGTGCCAGAAGGAGAAGAGGAAAAGCAAGAAAATGAAACTTATTAGAAAACATAATGAAAGAGAACTTCCCTAATCCCACACAGGAAATACACTTCCAGGAAGTCCATGAAGCTCAGAAAGTCCAAAGAAGTTGGACCCAAGGAGGAACACACCAAGGCACATCATAACTACATTAGCCAGGATCAACGATAAGGGAAGAATCTTAAAAGCAGCAAGAGAAAAGGAGACAGTGACCTACAAAGGAATTCCCATTAGACTATCAGCTGAATTTTCAAAAGAAATCTTGCAGGCAAGAAGGGGCTAGAAAAACTTATCCCAAGTCATGAAAGGCAAGGACCTACATCCAAGATGACTCTATCCAGCAAAGCTATCATTTAGAATGGAAGGGCAGAGAAAGTGCTTCCCAGATAAGTCCAAGTTAAAGGAGTTCATCATCACCAAGCCCTTACTATATAAAACATTAAAGGGACTTATCTAAGAAAAAGAACATAAAAAATATGAACAGTAAAATGACAACACACTCACAACAACCAACAACTGAACCTAAAACACAAAAACAAAACAAACTAAGCCAACAAGTAAAACAGGAACAGAACCACAGAAACAGAGATCACATGGAGGGTTATAGGTGGGGGAGTGAGACAGGGAGGGGGGAAGGTACAGAGAATAATTACAATAAGTGGTAGGTAAAAAATAGACAGGGGGAGGTTAATGATAGTATAGGAAATGTAGAAGCCAAAGAACTTATTATATGTATGACCCATGGACACGAACTAAAGTGGGGGAATGTGGGCAGGATGAAGTGTGCAGGGCAGAGAGGAATAAAGGGAAGAAATGGGACAACTATAATAGTATAGTCAATAAATGCTATTATATATTTTTTTTAAAATGTCACAATAGGCAGGACCCTCCTCTTACTGTTGTTACATCAGTACAAGTGTTGGTTTCTCTAAAGGGACCAGTGCAGTTTATCTGTTGGAGCATATTAAACACCTGCCTAAAGGATTTATGGTAGTGTTTTCCCTTCTAGAAAAAGAAATTACCACAGTGATACATATCAGGGAGGTTAAAGTTATTTTATTCATTTACTCATTCATTCACTCTGCATTACCTGCTACTTTCTGTCTTATGCGGGAGACAGGCAAGTAAATGAGCATTGGCAATGTCATGCCATCTAATAGAGAAATGTCCAGGATATTGTGGCAACTGGAGCAAGAAAGGACTGACTGACACCAGAGAAGGATTTTTCTTAGAGTGGATTTTCTTATTGAAAACTGAGGACCACTGGTAGAAATTTGTTGGGAACAGCATCACAGGAGGTAGAAACAGATTGTACCAAAGCACAGAAATGTGAAAGGGTTTCTGACTTTGAAAAGAAAGAAATTCAGCCTGTGTAGTCATTGGCATGTTGGCAGAAATATGGACATTCTGGGGATGGGGACTCTAGACACAAGGGGGGGCAGTAGAGTAATACATATCTTTATTCAAATACATCTTTCATGATGACCATATGACTTCATGATGGCCATATGACTTCATGAATCCTTCCTGACTCACACATGCAGAGACATGGGTATCAATAAAACGTATTTTGGACAATAACATAAACTATTCCCCATGAATTCCTTCAAAACATAGGTGAAATGGTGCTTTTAAAGGGAAGTCTCCCTTGATCCCTGACTGCTGGTATCTTCATATAGCACTTACCATACATTATTAATGTTTTCTTTTTAAATTCCCTATCTTGCTCACTGCTATATCTCAAGCCCCAACATGATGTCCAGTACCTATACAGAGCTTAGTAGTTAATTCTGAATATATAAAAATATACATTAGGCCCACTAAAACTTTCTGAAGGATACAGGTACAACCTTGAGTATATTTGGAAAAAATGTTTTAAATTAGATAGCAAATTGAAGTAATACAGTTTGAACCTTCTCACAACACATGAACTTTTAAGCACCAAGTTAGTTTTTTGGCTTTTCATTTGCCTTTTATGGCCCAGGGTCACTTGCCAAATATTTCTGCCTGGGACTATTTTGCTGTTTGTAAGTTTCTTTTCTATTATTTTCACTAATAGTACACTTTAATATGATGCTACACTGAGCTATAGTAGATCAGCTAGAAATATTTTAGGCTTTCAAAGCATGGACAATACATATTAAAACAGGACCTAATATTTCAGAGCTTCATATTTACTATAATTATATGGTTTCATGCAAGTGATTATATCTCTTCTTCAGTAGTGGGCTGAAAATCTTGGTTTGCTGGTTCCTTCATAATTTACTGCCTATGTATAATAGGCCAGGCTTGCAGCGAAAAAAAAGATGATAAATGATGCTGGCTAGGATTGATAGATTTATTAAATTTCTATCAAACACTGGAACAAAAATCTGCTTAAGTTATAAATGGGCTCAAATTTTTTAATCAAAATTCATGAGTCCTGATGCTTGGTTCAGTAGGTCCAAGGAAGACTTGAATTGAAGACTGATTAAAGAAAATAAAAAGCTCATTTAAAGTAATTTTTCAATGATGGCCTTTAATTGGATGTTAAATCAAATTCTTATCTGCTTTTCTACAGAAAGCACATTATATAAAATATAGTTAGGGGAATAACCACTGTAACAGATACACTAAATGACAATTAACTTCTCACTTTACACTGAAAGGGGAGAAGGGCTCTGGTTGTCAGCCTGTGAGAAATTAAGTATGTAAATTAATGCTTAAGTGTATGGGTATGAATATGATTTACAAGGGGCTCAGAGTGTTGTTGGGAGAAAATACTGAGGATTGTCTTTCTCCTTCAAGATTAGCAAGTGTTTGGTGATGTTGAAAGATTGTATATGGTGGGTATGGATGCATTAGCAGGGTGCCCATGTGAGCATTTTGCCACTGAGCACTGGCAGGAAACAGAAATACTCCTGGAGAGCAACTATTGAACTCATTCCTTAATGTTCCTTTCTGACATCCATGAACATCAGCCCATAGAAGCAATTTCATTAGTGTTTCCTCAATTTCCAATATGAGCAGTTAGTGTGGCCTAATAATGGGCCCTTATACATCCTTTGTAGAAGCTGAGTTCTGTGCCTCTGGGAGGGAGGGGTCTTCCAGGACTGGGGAGCTTGGAGAGCATGTTGGCTAGCAAATGGGAGCACTAGGAGCCCTATTTTAAAACAAAGGTGGATATTCCTGGAAAAGTCTGCTGTCTTTTTTTTTTAATTCTTATTTATTGTTACAGTTGGCCCATTTTATTCTGTTACACTTGGCCCAGGTTTTTCCCACCTTTGCCCTCCTCTGCCCAGCCCATCCTCCACTCCTACAGTCAATCCCCATACTATTGTCCATGCCCATGGGTCATTTATACATGTTCTTTGTGTAGACCCTTTGCATTATTCCTCCCATTGCCCCCCTCTCATCTGGTTACTGTCAGTCTGTTCCATGTTTCCATGTCTCTAGTTATGTTTTGCCCATTAGTTTATTGTGTTCTTTAGATTTCTCTTATAAGTGATATCATATGGTACTTGTTTTTCACTGACTGGCTTATTTCACTTAGCATAGTTGTCTGCAGTTGCATCCATGCTATCACAAAAGGCAGGGATTCCTTCTTCTTTCTTTCTGCTGTGTAGTATTCCATTGTGTAAATGTACCACAGTTTTTCAATACATTCATCTACTGATGGGCACTTAGGCACTTTCCAAAACTCAGCTATTGTAAATAGCACTGCTATGAACATAGGAGTGCGTAAGTTCTTTCGAATTAGTGTTTCAGGATCTTAGGGTATATTCACAGCAATGAAATTGCTAGATGAAAAGGCAGCTCTATTTTTATTTTTTAGGAAATTCCATACTGTTTTCCATAGTGGCTTCACCAGTCTGCATTCCCACCACACCAACAGTACACTAAATATGAAACTAGACCACCAACTTACACCATACACCAGATAAACTCAAAATGGATAAAGCACTTAAATATAACTTGCAATACCATAAAAATCCTAGAGGAAAGCACAGGCAGTAAAATTTCATACATCCCATGTAGCAATACTTTTGCCAATATATCTCCTAGTGCATGGGAAATAAAGGAAAAATAAAAAAAATGGGACTGCATCAAACTAAAAAGCTTCTGCAGAGAAAAAGAAACCAAGATCAAAATGAAAAGGGAATTCACTGTATGGGAGAACATATTTGCCAATGATACACTGAACAGGGGGTTAATATCCAACATATATAAAGAACTTGTATGACTCAACACCAGGAAAACAAACAATCCAATTTAAAAATGGGCAAAGGACCTGAATAGACACTTTTCCAAAGAGGACCTGAATAGATCTGAATAGACACTTCTCCAAAGAGGATACACAGACGGCATCAAAATGACTATCATTAATAAATCACAATGAGTACTGGTGAGGATGTGGAAAAAAGGGGAAGTCTGCTGTCTTTTGGAGGTGGTTGGTGCAGGGAGGGTGGAACACATGTCTCTTTCACGGCTGACTGGGATGGTGTTGGTTTGCCAGAGTTAATGGGACTTTTTGAAGTGATGAGTTAACTCCCAGAATAGAGTTTACATATTGAAGGAATGGCGTGGGCATAAATTAGTTTTCTCATATACATTTTTAATAGTAGGTCTTTAATAGACAGCTCATTAGTTTCATGGTTCTTTATAACCAAGTATAATACCCTTTAGACTTGGGAAAAGTTTCTGCCATTTTTGTTCTAATTTTCAGAAGAACTGTAAAGACTATACATCTCAGAATTTTAAAGTGGGAAAACCTAGTACATAGCTCAGATCCAAATGCATCTTCATTTCCCTGTTACCCTAAATAAAATTTCATCTGTATTGGCTTCCCACGTTTGAAATTACACATAATGTAATCATTTTGCTGCTTGAGAATTATCAAACCTAGTGAAATGTATGTCACATGACTAGATAGTCTGTTTCATTGCGTATTTTGTTGACCTTTTTATTTTTAAAAGATTTGATTTATTTTATTTTTAGACAGAGGGGAGAGAGGAAGAGAGGAACAGAAACATCAATGTGTGGTTGCCTCCAGTGTGACCTCCACTGAGGACCCACCCCAAAACCCAGACTTGTGCTCCAGACCAGGAATCAAACCAACAATCCCCTAGTTCAGAGACCAGGACTCAATCCACTGAGCCATACCAGCCAGGGCTTGCTGACTTTTTAAAAGGGTAGTCTTTAGTTTAATTGCCAGATCATAAATTTTATTAATAATAACACATATCTGTACATATTGTGCACCTTCTTTGGGCTAGTCACTTTATATTGATGGTGATCAGTGGTGAGTGATGGAGCATCTGCTGAATGGCCCAAGGCCACATGGCTGGAAGTGAACAAGCCTGTACTGCAACAGTACTTGGACTGACCTCAGATACATTGTGCTACAGCACACAATGCAGCATGCTTTTCTCCCTCAAATTTTTACAGCTCTTACAAGGTACCTGACATTAAGCACATTCTAGACATAAGGAATCTGAGGCTCAGGAAGGCTAAGTTATTAAAAGCATAGAAATTAAGAGGCTGGTGGGCAATTTGTGCCACAATCTTTCCATTTCCTCCTTTCACCCCTTCCTCCTCACCTCCTTACACTTCCAGGCACTTTCTCTACCATGATGCTGAATGCCTACTCTCCCAGTGTGCATTCAGAGTCTCCTAAGTGGTGATTCTTTCCTGAATTTGCTTTTGTTAATATAAGGAACATCCAAACCTATAAGAATTTTTAGGAGTTTATTTGAACAAAACGGATGACAACTGCTGAGAAGCAAAGCCTCAACATATTGAGAAAATTCTCTGGAAAAATTACAATCAAAAGAGGAGACATAAATGGGTTACATGAACTCCATTGGTGATAGATTAGGGAGGTGGGAGAAAGTGAGGTGAAGGGGGGAATCTTTGGGAATGGATAAAAAGATAAAATTATAGTCACGTATTTCTTTTACACAGGTGTGTAAGGGATAGTTAATAGTCAACAATTAACACATTAACAACAATGATGGGATTTGTAGTCTCTTCTGTGGTGTGGTGGTTGTGCCTCAAGGGTTTGGAAAAAAGGAAAGTTACCTGACATTCCAAAGGTATGTTATCATACATGCAAAAAGACAATAGACAGGCTCAATTAAGGTACAGATTGACTTTTTGTCACAAAAGATTCTAGCCAAGGCCAACGATTGCCCACCATGACCTGGTTTTAGTTAGTAAGTTTTAATTTTAAACCATCCTTGATGGTTACTTTAGGTCTCTAAGTTTGTAAGGCTGTTGTGCAGGCCTCCCCTAAACTTGTCAGATTTTATATATGCACCCTTTCATCCACAATTTTTTGAGGAAGATCATTTGCCACTGTTCCCCATACTTGTTTCAAAAACTATTTTCCTGATATTGTATTCTTTTGGTTCTCTTCCTGTTACTGAACAGCAAGTGGGGTCCTGCTGCCCACCACCACCATTTAGGCAAAATTGTAGAGACAAAGCTTTGGTGATAAAGGAAAGGACTCTTTATTCAAAACTTACACAACTTTGGAATAACAGCTTTCCACATGCATTAGTCATTTACAGCTTTAATCACTTAACACTATCAATTAAGGCTACACTATATAACTTGTTATAGCTTTAATTACTTAAGCCTATCAATAAGGCTAATCTCTTTAACACCTGAGTTCTCTTATAATTCCCTGTTTTTAATTATGTTGTTTCTATAGGGTTAGTTTACAAACTAGAACAACATAAGATACAAAAGCGACACAATTTTGTAAGACTGGCAGGCTTCTGCTTCAGAGTCTGTCCCCACTTGGACACCTAAAGAATAAACCTGCTACCCTCTTCCAGGCCAGCCCTATTCAAAGCTGTGCCTGGAGTTCCTTCCCATCCAAAATACATCTGTTGGGAAATGCAGGCAGCTGCAGCACAATCATTTAAGCATCCTTTCCAGGCATCCTTGAGGAAGAAAGCCAGAGCCAGCCAGTCTGAAATCCAGAGAGCCCAAATATATTTATTTTATTCCCAATCTTCTTGCCCATAATTCCATGTGCTCTGGAGGCATTCAACTTTTCAGCCAATTCTGTCCTAGGCTACTTACCTTTATTTTGGGCAACCTCCTCCTACAGCACCTTTCTACTCCTCAGCGATCTGATCAGATCTCTCTGTATCAATTCTACCTCCCCATCTGCTATTTGATGTCTTTCCCTTCCATGGTCTGGCCTGGAGAGTCATTTTAGTGTTTTGACCTTTGACTAACTAATCAGATTTATTCATTCCCAAAGTTTTAATTCTATCAACTAGGTATTTCTACCAGTGCCAGCTCTCCCAAACTCCCCTCTCAAACATCTATTTGTCTGCTGCTTGCCTGAGATTTGGATTTAAATATGAATTCTGTGAAGTACTTGTTGTATAAACTTAGGAAAGCCAATTAACACTTCTAACCCTCAGTTTCTCATTTGTAAACTGGAAATAATAATAGCCCCTCATAGAGTTTTTGCAAAGATTAAAAATGAGATAATGAAGAGAAAGGACAGAGCACAGTACTTGGAACACAATAAGCACTCAGCAAATGGTAGTTATTGTTACTATTACTACCACCCACCATTAGGTCACATATCACAACCTGCCTTGCATTGTCATTCTTAATGGCCTTGTCTTCCCAAGAGACTGCAAACAACTTAAGCTATATATATCTGTCAATCTATGTCAATAAAAAGACACACTTTTGACTCTTTTTATGATAAGTATTTACAGTAGTTCATTTTCATTTTATGTGCTGAGTATAACAATTTATGCTTATTTCCAAATTTTCTAGAATTAGACTATAACTGAAACCATATAAAGATATTGTATTTACAACATAAAGCTAATATTATTTTTGCTAACAATACTGTCTAAACATTTTAACCAAGCTATTAGTTTCTGTAGAAAATTGTTAGTCTCACCAATGTTGTTGATGCAATTACTAACTTGGTTTTTTAACATGTACATAATTCATGATAGTGTATTTGAACTGTTCATTAGCTTCATCTTGTTGTATGTGAGAGCTAGATCCTTCTTTCTAAGCCATTGTGGTGTTTTCTAAAGGAGAAAGCTGCCTTTGGGATGAGAGGAATGTGGTGCTTGCAAAGCATTCTGGGATTCCTTAGTTCATAAAGAAGTTATGCACAACTCTGAGATCACCTACTGACAGTGACAGAAGACATGTGGCTAGGGTAGATTTCCTATAGGAGAAAGAACATTAGAGCATACGAAGGTGGTGAATAGGCTCTGGGAAACAGAACATGTGCTCTGGGAAAATCATTGTATAGGTGTTTATGAATGAAGGCCAGAAGCTTCTGAGTAAGAACTCATCTTGTCCTGGGTGGCCAAATGTCAGGTGTCTAAAGAATTGTGGTATTAAACTCCTCAGCATTCCTTAACTAGGCCTCTTTGGTTCTTCCTGCTTTCCCTGTCATTAACTATTTGTTCATTTTCCAAGCCTTTGCATGTAGTCCTTCCACTGCTAGGAATACCTTTTTTGCTAATTCATAGCCACCTACACTTTCCAAATACAACAGAACCAACAACTTATTATTTGAACTTAGTGAGCCCTTGTCTTATATCCACTGCTAGGCTATCTACCTACTTCTCTACGTCCAGTACTGAGCACAATGTCTTGAACTTAGGATGAGTTGTCTTAATGTTTATAGTTGGAATGAAGAAAGAGAGTAGAAGAGGAAGAGCAGAGAGAGGAAGGAAAGAAGGCAACAGGGGGTCATTTAGTCAAATTACCGGGGAATCAAACAACTCATTCATAATCCAGCTATGGAGTATACAGCCCTACTTTTATTCCTGAATAGCAGTACAATTAAAATATTGGATTTCAGCCCTGGCTGGTGTGGTTCAGTGGATTGAACACTGGCCTGTGAACCAAAGGGTCTCCAGTTCGATTCCCAGTCAGGGCACATGCCTCCATTGACAGCCATGTCCCCAGTAAGGGGTGTGTGAGAGGCAACCACGTGTTGATGTTTTTCTCCCTGTCTTTCTCCCTCCCTTCCCCTCTCTAAAAATAAATCAATAAAATCAATAAAAATTATTTTATTTTATTTTAATTGTTGTTCAAGTACAATTTTTTTTCACTCCCATCCCAGCCCACCTACTCAGTCTTCCCCACCTCTCTCCCATTTCCACACCCCCTAGTTTTTGTCCATTTGCCCCTTGTACTTGTTCCTGTAAACCCTTCACCCTATTCCCTGAAATTTCCCTGAAATTCCCTTTCCTCCCCCCTCTGGACACTGTCAGTCTGTTCTCTATTTCAGTGTCTTTGGTTATATTTTGCTTGTGTCTTTGTTTTGTTGTTTAGGTTCTTGTTAAAGGTAAGATCATATGGTATTTGTCTTTCATTAAAAAATTTTAAAAATGAGCCCTGGCTGGTGTAGCTCAGTGGATTGAGCGTGAGCTGTGAACCAAAATGTTGCAGGTTCGATTCCCATTCGGGGCAAATGCCTGGGTTGCAGGCCATGGCCCCCAGCAACCGCACATTGATGTTTCTCTCTCTCTTTCTCCCTCCCTTCCCTCTCTAAAAAATAAATAAATAAAATCTTTAAAAAATTTTAAATGGATTTCAAGTGAGAGAATGTCACGGTCACATTAGTATTGAATGGAGTCACGGTATATCCCTGATTTAGTTATGTTATGTGAAAATTTAAGTAGTGATGTAAGCACATTTCCCTTTTGCAGCATTTGCTGTTCTTTTAATTAAACCTCATAGCAGCTAAAACCATCTCCTCAATGCAGTAGTATTATCTAGTGAAGACTCGAACTTTGGCAGAAATTCATATTTTTCAATTAATCATATAGAATAAAAATAATATGTTACTTGCACAGGTATGTTTCTAATTATAGTTTTACATTATACTATTTTGATTGTCTTTTTATTTTTAAAGTATTTTATTGTTATTCAATTACATTTGTCTGCATTTTCTCCCCACCCCTCCCCACACCCCATCCAAACCCACCTCCCTCCCTTACTTCCACCCCCCCCCTTGGTTTTGTCCAAGTGTCCTTCATAGTAGTTCCCAAAAACCCTTCCCCCCACTGTCCCCGCACCAACAGTGCACAAGTGTTCCCTTTTCTCCGCATCCTCTCCAACACTTGTTTCTTGATTTGTTTATGTTGGCCATTGTGACTGGTGTGAGGTGGTATCTCATTGTGGTTTTAATTTGCATCTCTCTGATGGCTAGTGATGCTGAGCATCTTTTCATGTGTCTCTGAGCCCTCTGTATGTCTTCCTTGGAGAAGTGTCTGTTCAAGTCCTTTGCCCATCTTTTAATTGGGTTGTTTCTCTTCCTGGAGTGGAGTCATGTGAGTTCTTTATATATTTTGGAGATCAAACCTTTGTTGGAAGTATCATTGGCAAATATGTTTTCCCATATACTTGGTTCTCTTTTCATTTTAATGCTGTCTTCTTTAGCCATGCAGAAGCTTTTTAATTTGATGAGGTCCCATTTGTTTATTCTTTCCTTTATGTCCCTTGCTTTAGGGGACATATCTGTGAAGATGTTGCTGCAAGGAATGTCTGAGATTTTCCTGTGAATGTTTTCATCTAGGACTTTTGTGGTATTACAAATTATATTTAAGTCTTTTATCCACCTTGAATTTATTTTTGTATATGCTATAAGTTGGCAATCAAGTTTCACTTTTTTTGCATGTAGCTGTCCAGATCTCCCAACACCATTTGTAGAAGAGGCTATTTTTGCTCCATTTTATGCTCCCCCCCGCCTTTGTCAAGTATTAATTGACCATACAGACTTGGGTTTATTTCTGGGTTCTCTGTTCTGTTCCATTGGTTTATGTGCTGAATTGTCTTTTAAATGTACTGTTTTACATTCTGTCAAGAATGTCTTAATTTCTTCATTGAGAGGAGGATTTTTAGATATTGAATGCATTTCTTAAGACTGTGAATTTTAACATTAAAATTTTCCCTTTTCCTCAAAGTCACATTGCAACTTATACTCCTCCTTTCCTAGGACACCTCGTCCCTGTGTCTGAATGCGAACATCAAGGTGGGGAGAGCCTGAGAAGCCATTTGTAACTCTCACTTCTCGTTTTTCAGCTCTAAGATGTTGGGGATGTTGTGATACTATAACTCTTTGTGGAGGAGGAAACAGAATAAATTGATATCAAACCATACCAGATCACTCAACTCCACATTTTTACAGTATACATAATCTGCTTTTTTTCCCTGGAAGTCATGAAAGATGTCCTTTATTTCTTGTTTTATAAAAATAGCTGCCCTTAGGTGTGGATAATGTTAGTTTGATTTCTTCAAAAGAATCTGTGAATTGTAACTTCTTTGAGAGTTCTGCAGCTATTTTTAAGTTTGTGTTTTTGCTCAGAAAAGCATACACCATGGGGTAAATTTATGTGCAACTAGAGGAAACTTTTGAGGCAATAGAATAAATGGACTTATGAAACAACCTCCCAATAATATAGCTCAGCTGGTTTCCTAACATATGCATTGGTCTTATATGCTTTGGTACATTTTCATTTATCTCATTAAACTTATTCTGACAATTTTTTTCATGTATTGGCTTTCATAATTTCTTTATTTGGCAACATATCAACATTGCATCTTTTGAGGGAAGATGATACTTTCTCTGCTTTGGTGTCCTGGAGCTCTAAGTACTCATATATCCTGCATTTTGCCTAGTGGCAGAAGGGCCACTTGTCATTGATTATGAACAGGGTAATTTGTGGATGTGAGATTCTCTCCAGTGCTCTGAACTGAAAATTTTTCCATAGATAAATGACAGAAGATAACATATGGAGTCCGTATTCTTTGAGTTTGGCTTTAAATCCCATGGAAGCCTTTGCTACCTGGTCTGCCACTTAGCGTTCTGAACATCTCTCTCACTCTTTCTGGAAAAGTCGTTATCTCTCAATCTTGCTACTTGTGTCTAGCTAAGGTGTACATAATACAAACTGCAGAATTTTCCTATAGTTAAGCAAACTCTTCTTTTGCCCATGAAGGAACAAGGGATAGTGGGCCTTTTGTTTCTCAGCAAGATCTTTTCATCAAATAAATCGGGGTTATGATCCAGAGTAGACCAGGACAGCAGAAAACACAACCAGAACCCTCCCAAATCACTGAATCTAGTAAATTTATGTTCAAAATCCCATTCAAGTGCACTAATGTACAATACACATTGATTATACAGGAGACCTCATTATGTTCAATATGATACTCAACACACTTGTGCAACCATACAATTAAGACTTCTACCCAGGCTGGTGTGGCTCAGTGGACTGAGTGCTGGCCTGTTAACCAAAGGGTCATCAGTTTGATTCCCAGTCAGGACACATGTCTTGGTTGCAGGCCAGGTCCCCACTAGGGGGGTGCATGAGAGGCAACCACACAGTGATGTTTCTCTCCCTCTTTTTCTCCTTCCCTTTCCCTATGTCTAAAAATAAATAAATAAAATCTTTACAACAACAACAACAAAAGAATTTCATCTCTATTAATCTGATAAGCATTCATTCAATATTTACTTACCAATATGTGTGTTGTCTTCTTAGAATTTTAAGGAAGTTTTGGGAATGGATTTGGTTTCCCACAACTTTTAAATGTCATTTTCTGGTGAGCAGATATTTATTTTTTCTCTTAATAAATTTTTCTATATCAAAGACTATCAGGATCATTTCCTGAACAGTAAAACTGCTTTTTTATGTGTACCCATTCTTTAGAAATAAGAATTGTAATATCAAACACCCTGGAGATCTTACAAAGGATTTCATGATAAAAATCTGGGGACCATAATTTTCTTGGTCCTTTTATCTTCTCAGTTTTGAATCTTCCCTCCCCTCCCCACTAAAAACAACTCCATTAAAAAAATAAAGTTTATCTCTGAATTGACCAGATCACAAATTGTCAAATGATTGTGGTAGTGGAAGCCAGTATGAAAAGGGGGAAGATTTATTCATTTGCCTAGAGGACCCAAGGGCTGTTATGGGCTGGATCCCTGTATAGGTCCAACCATCTGACCTTGCTTTTAGTTTTCCTTTCTTAAATTTATTTTTAATATATTTTATTGATTAAGCTATTACAGATGCCCAATTATTTACTCCCCTTTATTCCCTTCTACCCTGGATCATGCCCACTCCCACCAGCATTCCCCCACCTTAGTTTATGTCCATGGGTTGTACATATAAGTTATTTGGTTTCTTTATTTACAATACTATTCTTAACCTCCTCCTGTCTATTTTGTACCTACCATTTATGTATGCTTCTTATTCCCTATACCTTTTGCCCCATTTTCCCCTTCCCCTCCCCTGTGATAACCCTCCATGTGATCTTTATTTCTGTGAATTTGTTTGCTTAGTTTTTTTGTTTTTGTTTTTATATTTGTTCTTTTTAGGTTTGGTTGTTGATAGTTGTGAGTTTGTTGTCATTTTATTGTTTGCATTTTTGATCTTCTTCTTTTTCTTAGATATGTTCCCTTAACATTTCATGTAATAAGGGCTTGGTGATGATGAACTCCTTTAACTTGACCTTATCTGGGAAGAACTTTTTTTGCCCTTCAATTCTAAATGATAGCTTTGCCAGACAGAGTGATCTTGGCTATGGGTCCTTGCCTTTAATGGATTTCAATATTTATTTCCAGCCTGTTCTTTCCAGCAAGACTTCTTTTGAGGAACCAGATGATAGTCTAATGGGAACTCTTTGTAAGTAACTGTCTCCTTTTCTCTTGCTGTTTTTAAAATTCTCTCCTTAACTTTAATCTTGAGTAATGTAAATATGATATGCCTTGGTATGTGCTTCCTTGGGTCCACATTCTTTGGACCTCTGAGCTTCCTGGACTTCTTGGAAGTCTACTTCCTATGTTAGATTAAGGAATTTCTCCTTCATTATGTTTTCTAATAAGTTTTCATTTTCTTGCTCTTCCTCTTCTCCTTCTGGCACTCCTATGATGTTGGAACATTTAGTTGTCCCAGAGGTTCCTAAGCTTCCCTTCATTTTTTGAGTTCTTGTTTATTCATTCTGTTCTGGCTGAATGTTTATTTCTTCCTTCTGCTCCAAAGCATTAATCTGAGTCCTGGTTTCTTTCCCATCACTGTTGGTGACCTGTACATTTTCCTTTATTTCACTTTGCATAGCCTTCAATTCTTCCTCTATTTTGTGACTGTACTAAACCAGTTCTGTGAGCATTCTGATTACCAGTGTTTTGAACTGTGCACCTGATAGATTGGCTATCTCTTCATCACTGAGTTGTTTTTTTTTTTTTTTTTTTTTTTTTTTTTTTTTCTGGAGCTTTGGTTTGTTCTTTTATTTAGGCATTTCTTTCTTTCTTTCTTTCTTTCTTTCTTTCTTTCTTTTTTCTTTTTTTTCTTGGAGCAACAGTTATGATGTAAGGGGTGAAGCCTTAGGTATTTACCTGGGAAGGGCATCTCAAGTTACTGGTTTGGGCACTGTATGTGTGGGAGGCATCCAAAAAGGAGCAATGCTGCTTGCTCAGCTCTCTTCAGCTTTCAATCACTTCCCCTGCTACCCACAAGCAAACTGGGCCCTTCTGGTGCTAATTCCCAGGTGGGTGGTTTTGTGTATGTTCTAGGACCCTGTGAGTCTCTCCAACGAACTCTTCTGTGAGGCTGGGAGTTTCTCCCACTGCCTCAACCCCTACAAGTTTTTTCAGTCAGAGCTTTTGAGGCTTTATTTCCCTGCACTGGAATCCTGGATTGTGAGGTCTGTCTTGCTCCCCTGTTATTCCTCCCAGTTTATCGGCACACCAATGTGGGACAGTGTGGCCCACCAGTCACCACCTCACCACCTTTGCTAGCCACGACCTTGCCCTCCCTGGTCTTCTAACTACTGTCTTTCCATGAGTCCTCTCCACCCTGCTGCCCCTCTCTACCCCTCCTACTGGTCTGTATGAATGTTTCCTCTTTAACTCCTTGGTTGTCGAACTTCCATACAATTTGATTTTCTGGCAGTTCTGGTTGTTTGTGTTTTTAAATTGGTTGTTGTCCTCCTTTCATTGTATGAGGAGGCAAAGTATTTGTACTTTGCCTGTATTTTGGCCAGAAGTTCATATAATCACATCTGACCTTTCTTAATGCCAACTAATAGAATGAGTCACCTTTGAGATTTTCTTCCTGCTTTGCCACTCTCCCATTTTCCTTTCCCAGCATAAGCAGGATAGAGCCCTGCTAGGAATACATTCATTGTTTGCATATTGATTATACATTGTTGAAAGAACAATTCATTGTTGTGAAGGAAGGTGTGTAAAGTGCTGAAAAGTGATAACTTATGAGTAGAGGCACTTCTCTTCTTTCCTGTTAAGATATTATTCAATTTAAATGTGCCATTATAGAATACAAGAAGAATAATGTGTAACCCCTGCTCTCCAAAAGCTCATCATCTAGTCAGAAGGCTAAGTGAAATATACAAAGAATTGCAATGAAATAAGTAGCAGGGCTATTGTAGAGTCTTTGTGGGCTGTGGATAAATCAGATGAAAGCATGAACATGCAGATTACGTTCACTCTCTCATAGATGGGGGAGTTTTTCCAAATTGGTTGTACTGTCAATTATGTTTTTATAATTGCCCACATGAGTTTAGGGGTTAAGGAGTTAGAGTAATATTTGAAAGTTTCTGATTACTTTGTATCTTGGCATCAAGTTATCAATTTACATTCACTTAAAACAGAAAGTCCCATGTTCAATCAATTCTTTGCAACTTATATAGTTAGACCTATCTCCATCATAACAAAAACTGCTCTTGTCACTTTTGTTTTCAAGTCGCTGTGACACTGAAGCAGTTCAGTGCTTTCTCTGTGCTACATTATGATATTTAGTTGCATAAAAACATTTCCTTTTTTCAATCTACTTTAATCAGAGCACTTGGTCTGACCTCCCAGTTCTGGATCATATTGTATTTTCTCCTCATCAAAATAGCACAGGTGTTCCTGTTCAGGTTACACTAAATCGTAAACTGATGAGAGGTGACAAGTTCTGGAGTAAGTCGTTCTTTCATGTTTGCCGCTATGGGCCAAATTTCGACAGAAAGAATGACAGATAAGATCATTGTATATATGCAGGTAGTCTGAAATGAGATCACACCACCACAGTGAGAGAATCTTATTGCAGCTTACTCTTTAGGTAAGGGAAATACATAGAATTTATATAGAATTTTCTAGCAACAAAACCCAAATACTCAAACATTTTTAAAACTATCATACAGTAAAATATCCAAGTATGTAATAATATTTATATTTCAATGGTTTATATATGCAGTTATTATTTATATTAATAATTATATAATATATTAATTGTATCTATATATCTGTCTCCTTCTGTTGAGCAAGCAATCTTACGAGATGTTTCCTAAATTTTATATGAGATATTCCCTAAATTTTGCTCAGAACTCCCAAATACCTTCCCCAAAACAAACATTCTGTTGGTCACCTGAGTTCTTTGTTCCTTTAAGGAAAATTCATAAAGCAGAACCACTGAATTTGAAACATTGCCTAGTTTCCTTGTTTATGATTACCATATTTTTCAGATTGTAAGACACACCCCCCAAATGTGGGAGGGAAATGGGAATGCGTCCTGTAGTCCAAATGTAGCTTACCTGGCTCACTGTGGGGGAGCAGTGGGGGAGTGGGGTCACAGAAGGCAGGAGCAGGGTCACTGCTTCAGGAAGCTGGTGGCAGCAGGCATGGAGCAATGCTATAGGCCCTGGGCTGGGAGGAGGGGGTGTTGTGGCTATATGAAGCAAGGGAGGCAGGAGCAGAGCCCCTGCTGCAACATTCTATATTGCAAGGGAGGAGGGTACAGTCAGTGCAGTCACTAGGAGAAGAAAGCCTTCAGCACTCATATATGCCTCCATCATGTGACTGGTGTGTCCGCCATTAACATTAACATAGGCAAATTCCACTGCAGGGTCACCTGTCAATGAGACCCTGCAGCTGTTACAAAACTACAACTCCCATCATGCTTGGAGAGGTTGGGATGATGGGACCTGTAATTTGGCAACAGCTGCAGAGCCATACAGGTTGTGCAAAACTGCTGTCCCCACACAAGAGTGTAGCAGCAGATCTCCCTCATAACAGTGTCAGCAGCAAATCTCACCATAACAGTGTCAGCAGCAGATCTCCCCATAATGGTGCATCATCCACTGATGTTCTCAGCTACAGGGTCCCCAAAACTATGGAGGACACAGTGCTGATAGTTCTGTCATTATTGTATTTTGTTGTAGAAAGATACAATAGCGTACCGTAGTCTCCTGCTAAATCTACTGCAATTGTGGAAAGATGTCAAAGCAGAAAAGGATTTCATGTAAAATCCCTTTTAAACTGGAGGTAGTGAAATATGCCAAAGAACATGGGAACAGAGCAGTGGAGAGACACTTTGGGCCACCTCCAACTGAAAAAAAAATGATACAGCAATAGAGGAAACAGGAGGATCAACTGCAAAACACACACAAAATAAAACAATGTTTTTGTGGGCATGCTGCAAAATGGCCACAGTTAGAAGTGAATATGAAAGAGTGGATCACACATCACAGGAACAATGGCTTTTCAGTATTTACAAAAATGATCATATATGAAGCCAAACATCTTCCTGCAGAGAAAGGCATTGAGGACTTCACTGGATCATCATCATGGTGCCACAGATTTATGAGGAGATGTGGCCTTGCTATGCACACCAAAACTAGAATTGCACAAAAAATGCCTATAGAATATGAATCCAAGATTGTGTTTTTTCACAAATTTGTACTAGATGCAAGAAAGAAGAATGGATTTGAAACAAGCCAGATTGGGGAACATGGATGAAGTCCTGTTAACCTTTGATGTTCCATCAAACAAGACCGTTGATGTGAAAGGTGCCAAAACCATAATGGTGAAAACCTCAGGGCATGATAAAACCCATTACATGGTTGTGTTGTCCTGCTGTGCAGATGGCACCAAACTGCCACCAATGCTGATTTTCAAGAGAAAAAAAAAACATGCCAAAAGAGGCAATCCCAAGAGGAGTTATTGTTTGTGTTCACGACAAAGGATGGGTAGAAAAAAACTGGCATAAAGATATGGATAGAAAAAGTGTGGTCCAAACATCCTGGAGGGCTTCTGAAAAAAACTGCTATATTAGTGCTTGATAAGTTAAGGGCACATATCACTGAAACCACAAAAAAAGAGATTTAAAGAAGAGAAAACCCATCTAGCCATAATTCTTTGGGGGCTTACCAGCCACTCGCAACCATTGGACATTTCCATGAACACGCCATTTAAAGTTTTCATGAGAGAAAAGTGGAACAAATGGATGGCTGCTGGAAATCATGATCTGACACCAACTGGACAAATGAAGAGGCCCACTATTACCCAAGTTTTTGAGTAGGTGAAAACCTCATGGGAATCAGTTAAGGATGAAACCATTGTGAGGTCCTTCAAAAAATGTGGCATCAGCAATGCCTTAGACATCTCTGAAGATGACATCCTCTATGAACAGAGTGAAGACAGTGAACTAGTGATTCTGAGGAACTGAGCTTTATAAATGTGGACAGTAGTGATGAGGAGTTCTTGGGGTTCCTTGATGATTAGAGGAGTTTCTGTACTAGAGGAGTTAGAGGAGTTAAAGCTTATGGTCTGAAAAATATGGTAATGGTTGTTTACAAGTTTGATGGACTGACCAACAAAATATTTAAAGACAGTGGACCTGTATCAATGAGGAGCAGTATAGTGGATTACTACATAATAGTCTTTAGATTATAACAGCCTGCATTTATATTCAGGAGCTGTCTCATATTAGTGTGGGCAAGGTATTCAACTGCCCTTATTTTTTTTTAAGATTTTATTTATTTACTTTTAGAGAGGGAAGGGAGGGAGGGGGAGGAGAGAGAGAGAGAGAGAGAGAGAGAGAGAGAGAGAGATAGAGAGAGAGAGATTTAGAAACATCAATGTGCGGTTGCTGGGGGTTATGACCTGCAACCCAGGAATGTACCCTGGCTGGGAATCGAACCTGGGACACTTTGGTTCCCAGCCCGCACTCAATCCACTGAGCTATGCCAGCCAGGGCAACTGCCCTTATTTTAATTTTCATTATTTATAATATGGAAATAATAATAGTGCCTACCTTAGATGGTCAGTAAGGATCACATGAAATAAATTGTATAAAGTGCTTAGCACAAAAGATTAGCTTTGCTGTATATGAGCTAACATTCAATTGGAGCTGTCTTGGCTGAGAAATAGAGCTGGCTAAGGTTAGCAGAAAACAAGAAGAGTTAACAGATTAATGCAGTGTCTCTTCTTATTGTACTATGTACCTTGAACTAGGATGATCTCATGTAAAAGAGTTACCTATGCCTTCCTCTTTACTGAAGTATAAGAATTCTGCATTGTATGCCTTTAAGATGCAAATGAACCATTTGGTAGCAGTTGTGTCCTTCATAATTCATAAACAATTAACTTATCTACTTGAAGTTTTTATTTCAAGAACTGATATATTTCCCTCTGATAGCTCTATATTAGTAAATTTGAGTCTTCGTTCACCATGTATGAATAGTATTGAAACCTGCCCAGGCACAATGACCAAAGGATGATTTTGAATTTTAAAAATAAAATAAATAAAATAGATGATTTTCAGTTAAAGCTTCTTTACTCTCTGGATGATTAGATTTACATGATGCAAAAGGAGTATTTTGATGGCTTAGGGCAGCTTAGCACAATGTGTTCTTGGAAGTTATGTTTCAGAAATCAATTAGCACCTAAGAAACTGAGACACATAAATGTAAGGAGTGAATGAAAAGGACCTAACTCTTGATTTCTGAAGTTATTACATTTGACCTGTCAACTTCTGGTTATGGTGGGTATTAACAAATGGCAGAGTACAACCACGTGATCTGAGCACATGGAGTCCAACAAAAGGGTCCTCTAAAAGGGAAAATAATATAATGAGGTTAAACTGTAAAAGCCCATCCAATTAAATTTCAATCTGATATATAATATTTAAGGAATTTTGTTCTGTAACAATCTTGCCTCAGGGTATAACTTTTTGGTTGTGCCCAGTACTACATTGAGTTGTATTTGGTGTATAGCAGGGGTTTACAAACTATGGACTCTTGATTTTTGTAAATAAAGTTTCATCAGCACACAGCCATGTCCATTTGTTTATATATATTCTATAATTGTTTTTATGCTAAAAGGGTAGTGTTGAATAGTTGTGACAGAGACCATACAGCCTGCAAAGTTGAAAATATTTACTCTATGGACCTTTATAGGAATAGTTTGCTGACTGACATACATTATATGCATGTACTATATACATACATGTATATGTGTGTATATATAAGTATATACATTTTAGAGTATCATACATGCATATTAATTAGAAAATATAGATTATTATGCCATGCTCCTATCATGGTGGTTGGCTGTCACTGGATTTTCATTAGGTGCCCAATAATTGAGAGTTATGAGTAGATTCTTAAAATAAAAATCTACTCAAAGATTTGATGGTTGTTATTGTGGTCTTGCTTTTTTTGTGGTTATTCTTTGGCAGACATTTACAATAACTTGTTTTAAGAAAAATGACAGATGTTGTTTGTATAAAATTGGGAAAGTAATGACCACTGTAGACATCTCAATGAAATCTATCTCAACAGGTTATTTATCTCCCCCAAACAAAATCATACTGTGTATACTGTTTTCACTCTTTGGCATCATTTCATGCATGTCTGATTTTTTTCCCTTAGGATAAATTCAAGAAGTAGACTTATTAGTTCAGAGGGTATGAACGCATTTAAGTCTGTTAATACTTGTTGCTCAATGTCTTCCAGCAGAATTAATGAATGTCAATATCCCCTACTCCTTCTTGACTGGCAGCACTAAGTAGCAACACTTTAAAAGTTTTGCTATTTTGAAAGTTTAAATGTGTCATTTTGAAATGTTTTTACAAACTACTTTTCCTTACCCCTCTCTCTGTCTGTTGACTGTTTCTGAGGTATTCAGAGATTTTCCAAATAGAAGGGTGAGTCTTTGTCATTCAGGAGGCTTTGTGGAAAAGACATCTCTCAAAAGTTGGAACATTGTATCTCATTTTATTCTTGATTCTTGCTGCCCACCCAGGCCCAGGCAATGCTTCTGATTCTGCTTCCAGGGAAAGAGACTATGTTCTAGGTAGGAAGACCAACTATCTTGAATTTTAATTGCTAAGCAGCCCTGAGAAAATCAGGACAGTTGCTCATACTATTTTGCTTTGTATCACAGTAATTGGACTTGGATCCTGGAAATGTTAGATGGGCGATGAAATGTGAGGGAGTCCTTACAGAAAGCTACTTTTATGTGAGAAATTCTGTCCTTTGGTTCACACAATCCTTGAAGATATTTACAAAAGTATAAACCATTCAAATTTTGGAGCTTTGAAAAGTTTTAATACTGCACTTAATTATTTGCATGACTTTAGGGATTCTGGAACTTATAGTATTTCTTTTGAACCATGAAACATTTAAATACAAGGCAGAAAGAATAAAGGGTTTTGCTCCTCAAGAAATATTGTGAAATTAGTTCAATGGTTATTACTGAGATAAAAAGGCATGAATGCAGTATGACAATGAAGGCACAATGTATTCAGAGAAGCAAAGTAGTTCTGAAAGTGACATTTTCTGACACAGTTCTCAACCCACATTACTGTAACCACAGAATGTACTGTGTGTAGACAATATTGATTCCAAATCACAACAAGGGAAGTAGAGATTTTTTTTTTGTTTGTTTTATTTTGAGGATGGAATAATCATTATGTTATCCAAGGGATAGTTTTGTTACTAAAAATGCCTCTGATCTTCCCTATATCCATCATAAGTACATTCAAATAGCTTAAGGGACATTGATCTTGTGTCTCACATCACTTTACCTACTTACCATGATTATGAGAATTCCTGAACTATGTCTAGGAAACCCAAGCCGTATTCATTCTGGAATAAGAAATCATAGTCACATCACATGAATCTAGTCATTTCACCAACTTTTTAGGCATGTTGTGGAAAAAAAAAACCCTGTAAAATAACTGACTAATGGCAGTTGCAAAGATCCTAGTATTTTTTAAACAGGTTTTCTTGAAACCCTTCCTTTGAGCCAAGGATAGAGAAGGTAGACTGGAAAATTCACCTGAAAGAGTTTGTTCATTTTTCTAACAAATGTATCTCTCCAAAAGCCAATTTGACCCTTTGTATAATAAAATAGTGTTTTAAAGTTAAAAACAAAACACTGAAATTATTTGTTACTTTCTTTGTTCCAATGAGCTATAGTTGGAATTCTCATCAGATTGGAATAATGACTCTAAAGTTAAGGCCTAATAATACCTGAATAAATGTAACATGGCTTGGCCCTTCTCAAAACATCAAATATATGATTTAAAAAAAAATCTTTTTCAATATTGAGGATCTCCAAGCATTTTATACGCTAAAAATATCTACGTTTGACAATATTCTCCTGATAAAAACTTTTGTGGTACTTGACCCTGGCTGGTGTGGCTCAGTGGACTGAGTGCTGGCATGTGAAACAAAGGGTTGCTGGTTTGATTTCCAGTCTAGGACACATGCCTGGGTTGAAGGTCCCCTATGGGGGAGTGCACGGGAGGAAACCACACGTTGACATTTCTCTCCCACTCTTTCTCCCTCCCTTCCCCTCTCTAAAAAATAAATAAATCTTAAAAAAAATACTTTTACAGCCCTGGCTGGTGTAGCTCAGTGGATTGAGTGTGGGCTGCAAACCAAAGGTTCACCAGTTCAATTCCCAGTCTAGGGCACATGCCTGGGTTGCAGGCCAGGACCCCAGTGGGGGCCATGTGAGAGGCAACCACACACTGATGTTTCTCTCCCTCTCTTTCTCTCTCCCTTCCTCTCTTTCTAAAAAAATAAATAAAATCTTTAAAAACAAAACTTTTACAGTACTTAGCATTGTGCTGAACATGCATAAAATATTTGCTGAATTGAATTACACTGCATATTTTATGCCCTGGGCTTTTCCAGGAGAGTAAAACTCAAACCTGCAACCTTGGTCTCTGAGCTATGCATATAATGTGTTTGTTGAGTTCTGAGTGGTGCCATTTCCCAAACACTTTCTATTTTCAATGAACAAGAAGAGATTACTACAGTGCAGGATTAAGTTGCTATTTTCCACTTCCTTTAGCCTGATTATTATTTTTATGAAATAGCAAGATAAGAAATTAGTAAGAGATATTGAGGATGAATGGATGGATGCTCAATTTCTGCAACTAGATAGACAGTGTTGATTCCCAAAGAATTAATTTTTATTTTTGACACTTCTTTTATAGTGGTGCCAGTTGGAACCATACATGCAAGGTGTCACCTAAAAAAGAAATGTGCTCAGGAAATAAACTAAGAACTATAAGATTTTCCTGGGAGAAGAGGGGATAATCAACGCAATAAATTTTAGAGTCTACATGTCAGAAAAGTTAATGCTTTAATATTCAAGTAATAATTACATTAATCTTTAGATTAGTCAGCTGAAATGTTAAATACTTTGGCACAGGCTTAATGAAAACAGTCATAATGATTCCAAAGAGAAATCTTATGGTCACCTTTTAAATACCAGAGAAATTCCCTATTGTGATAAAATACAGGCATGGCTTAGAAAGAAACTTGCATAGTGAGCAGATATTAATCAGAATATATAATTAAAACAAAGAGACCTTAAATCAAATTAATCTTCATTTGACAGGAACAGTTTTATTTTCATCATTCAGTTTCAAATGTACCTGAAACTGAAATTAGAAACCAATAATTTTGGTAAGAGAGGACACTTATGCTGACTTTTCTCATGCATAACTGGAAAGCATACAAAGTGCAATGCTTGCTCTAATTAGAATTAGCATTAAAAGATGCCAGTTTTGATGAATTCTGGGTTTTGCCATAAAATAAGTTGTTTAAATGCTTGAACTATGAACATGCAACTGTATTTGCCTGTTGGTTCAAGATGACAGACATCAGGAAGCCAGTTTAGGAACATAACTTTAATAGTGGTGATGATATGAATTATATTAATTTCTTCTATCAATGGCATCTTATAATTGTGTTGACTTTGTTTTATTTGTTTCTATTTCTTTTAATAATCTGATTTTATCCTCATAATTTGCCTTTCATTTTCTTTTGCAGTTTTTTTTATTGTATATGTACCTACATACACACATGCCTAATACAGTTGATTACTTGTAAGAAGTGTTTAATGGCAGGATCAGAAGTGTAGGTATCAAAAGACCTTGTGATATGGTCCTGCTATTTCATCTTGAACTTCAAATTTGCTATTTCTGAGTGATTGTACTCTAGCATAAAATTTTCCCCCCATTGACAGATCCATTTGAAATATTTGTCCCTGCATTCCTCACTAGAATCAGTATCTTTGCTGACATTTCCAGTGATTGTGGCAGTTGAGAGAGGTATGGTAAGGTATCAGCTGGCATTCTGGGGCTTTGAATGGGGACCCAGGAGTCATTACTCTATGGAAAGTGTTTTGCCACCCTGTATCCTTTGCTTTTCTTGATTTCATGTCCTGTTTCTCTTATTTGCTTTTTTTCTTCTTTCTCTTTCCTTCTTTGAAAGTTGAAGTTCTGGCCAGATCAGTAGCAGCAGTGGTCCTAGCTGCCTAACTAAATCTTCAGGGACCCTTAGACCCATACTTTTACTCTTTTCAATTAGATTTCTCCTATCACATCATTATTCATATTACTGTAAGTTACAAAACTCCTAATTCCATCCATGTTGGAAATATATGTGTTTCTATCAAGACAGGTGGATATAGACATACCAATGGACACAAAGTGTACCTTAGTTGCTTTCTGAAAACAGATGGATTAAGGTTTATAGAATCCCTTTTTGCATTGCATGCAATATTTCTATTTAGGGTAACACTGAATGCCTTACTAATCACAATTTGGCAGAGGATTACTAAGTGAAGTTATAGAATTCCCTGAGTCCTCAGTGCTTAACAACTCTGGAGGCCTGCCTGGAGGAAAGAGTTGGTCTACCAGTGACCACAGGAGGTATGGTCAAAGCACAGACTCTGAATCAGGATTGTACAGGTGATGTCACTTCACGATACTCTTCTTCCTCTCTAGAGTTTTGACATACCATTTTGTAGCTCTCTTTTCAGGCCATCAACATTTTTTTTTTCTTTCTTTAATGTTGATAGTCACTTTGGAATTTGTGATAACATTGTTTTTCCTATAACACAGATAATTATCCTCTAATTTTGGATGGGAACCTTCATTAAATTTTTAAAAATATTTTATTTATTTTTTTAGAGAGGGAAGGGAGAGAGGTGGGCGGGGGGAGAGAGAGAGAGAGAAACATCAATGTGCGGTTGCTGAGGGTCATGGCCTGCAACCCAGGCATGTACCCTGACTGTGAATCAAACCTGCGACACTTTAGTTCACAGCCCATGCTCAATCCACTGAGCTACGCCAGCCAGCGTTGAACCTCCATTTAATTTTATGAACTTGGCTCCTGAATTCCTATGGCTTTAGTGGGAACTTTGTAAGTCTATGCTTATAGACCAGCAGCATGAAATCATGGAAGATATACTGGATTGAGTAGCTGAAACCCTGTGAGACTTAGTCTTTACCATAAAAGTTCAGATAACTCATGTGACTTTTTGAAACCTCAGTTTTTAAAATCTTTAAAATGAAGCTCATTCTATATTCTTTGCTCACTTTATAGGGATTTTGTAGGGAAAGAATGATAAGGGCGGGGGCAAAGGGAGCATGGTATAGAGAGGATGTAAAAGGACCCTGTAACCTATTAGGACTCTAAATGTATGAGGGATTATGTGTATAAGCATTGGTCTTAGTAGCAATAATAATAGATTTTAAATATTACCCTCATATAAATGTTCTCATTCCCTTTTGTATTCATATGCCACCAGGGTACTATTTTTAGAGTTTTGAATTAAGATGTTAATATCTTTATATTAAGGATTTAGGAAATCTCACTTGGGGTTAAGTGATCTTTTATAGAGAAGATAAACTGAGGATGTTGAAAATGCTAATTGGAAAGTATATCATCACAGAATAGATAGCTGATGCTGCTTAAAAACATTGTAGCATCCTGATAAGGTATCACATTTTCTTTTTGAGCATGAATTGTGAAACAAAGGAATAACATTTAGAAAATATATTTTTATAATTACACCTAAGTGCTAGACTGGATACTATCAAAACCAGTATGGTCAGAATAAATTTTTTATTTACATAGACCCTCAGTCAGAGCCTTGTGGGTACCCAACTAAATGTACATTAATTATTAGTAATTCATCATTTAAATTGGTATATTATTTCAAATTTTGAAACTCCCTCTTTTATGATAATCCATTTGAATGAAGAAAGATCTTGAAACTGATTCTAAAGATATTCAAATAACACTTTATATTATAATATATATTGATTAGTTTATTTATCTTGATCTGGGGGCTTTTATAAATTCCAGCTACATCTGTTTGTCACAATTTGTGTTGTTTGTGCTTATGACATCAGTAAGAATAAATGGAAGGTGTAGAGTCTGTGAGGGCCACTAGAGGGAAGTTCCCAATCTCCTAATATACAAGTGTCTCTTTGTGTCTGTTTCTGATGTGGTCCAACAGCAGGTCAACATCCTTAGGTAAAGAAATTCTTCCTAAGAGTGAACAGCAGCCACTGAAAGTAAATTAACTAAGGCCAACAATGGCTGATCTCTTTGGCAAGAAACAGTTCTTGCTGCCAACATTTAGAGACCACTGGAAGTGGTCTCCATTGGAAACCACGTTTTGACTTTCTGCCCTGTGCTGCCAAAAGTATTACAGGAGAAAATGGGAAAGTATGTTGAACTTTGAATTGTAATTTCAATGGCTGTCTAGTGAAATGAATTCATGCTCCAACACAGCACCTTTGAGGCTTTGGGTTGATTTGCAAAAGATAAAAATCTGTGTGGTCTGACACTTGAAAAGTTTGCAAGCACACTTGATGTCTGATGGTCTCAGTACATTACCAAATATTGACTAAAAAATGATGTAGGAACTGTCATGGGATTTTTCAAAATAATCTTTTCAACAGAGCCATTTCTACATATTTTGGCTTCTAGTTTTTTTGATTTAGCCAAGTATAAAGATTTTCAGTATCATTCAGCAATAACCTCTAACAACAAGAAACTCTCACATGACTGAGGCACTTTGGCTTTTTTTTTTGAAACTGACATCTAATAGTCACTGTGGTCTTCCTGATGCTCAAAATCAAACTGTCCATATTTTAATGCTTCCATTGAAGTTCTAAAACATACTGTCTTTCTGCTTCATTTTGAAACTACCTTCTGGAATGACTTTTTACTTCTCTGCATCACAGGGGCTCTGTAGCTGTGAAATGTATAGCTTTTCATTTTAGATTGGAGGTGTGTATTAAAGATCAGCCAATGAACACAAGTTGAAGTTTTGGAATTAATTTGCTTTGGACAACAAATGGATAGACTTGAGACACTTTTATATATTAGATTCTAGTTCAATCCCTTTGTTTTATATCTGGAGAAACTGTGACTTACCCAAGGTCATACAGTGCCATAGTTACCACCTATTTGAATCCTTTCTCTTATTCAAAATTAAATTCAAGTCTCACTTCCTTGCCTCACCCCCTCAGATTCATTGACAACTTTCTCTTTTACAACTTCCTATTATAGTCATTGTCAAAGCCATTCATTTATCTTTTAAAAGTAGGATCACCACACATTTTTGGATATCTAGAATAGTCACTTTCATTCTCTCCATATTTGATATTTGGGAAATTGACATATTTGGCCATCTAAGTCATATAATCCAAACTAGTTCCCATACCCACTCAAAGAAAAATCCTCCTTTTGTCTGTGTGCCTGATTCAGGGATCAGAAAATATGTGCCAACTTTCATTTTCACTTACTCATTTTAAGTCTGTAGGTCTTATTTACTCATCTAGAGTGGATGTTCCCTGTGGACATTTATTCTTTTTCTTCTACTGAATTTCCCAGAATACTTAGTACAGTTTACTGTGCATAGTGGGGATACATACAATGTATATTTTCCATATTGGAAAATTTTCTTAACATGAACAAAATTTCCAAGCTCCAAGTTTGAAAGTACCCCAAACACATTGATTCTGATCAGGAATAAGTGTAATTATTTCAATTTTCACTGAGTTTATTTTATTTGTATCAGTAATGTGTTGTAACTATACTTGTAATTATGAACATCTGCCAGGTGTCTGTTTATCCTGTGTAATTTCACAGCTAAGAAATAATCAGTCACTTGGTTTCATGTGGATGTAGCACAAGCTAGGATCATTATTGCCATGCATATGATGACCATGCTAATTAGCATGGGTTCCATAAACCATTGGGTTCCTTAAACCATGGTGTACCATGCATCACTCCCTCTTTATTATTTATTGTACAATACAATGTGTTCAAAACACTTTGCAGAGTGGGATCACACTTAATGAATGCTACAGGCCTTCTTTGGGACACTGTGTCAAAAATTTGAGTTTGCAGTGATTTTCTGGAAAACTGCCATGCTCTCCCATTAGTCAGGTGTTTTAAGAGTGTCCCATAAACGCTGGGCAGATGGGGCCTTGAGGCCATCTCTCCAGCTAACTGGAGATGCTAAGTAAGACCAAGGGGAAGTATTATAAACATAAACTTCTTGTATTTGTTTTATTGATTTTTCTGGCAACAACAACAACAAAAAGCATTATCAAATTGTGGTCTTTTCAAATAAAAGCATCAGGAATAAATTCTAATTTTAGAGAATGATTTCCTGGATACACATGCAGATGTATTTGGGGAAAGGCTGGATATAGCAGGAGATAGGTAACAATGCCAGCTCATTTAACAGAGCAGGAAGGATAAGGGTTAGGGTTGTAAGTCATTATTTATAATAGAATAAAGTGGTAATTATAGCAACTTTCCATTTTCAAATATGAAACCATCTTCATAGTAATCAAATTGTTACTCTGACACAGTTTGATTTCAGGAGACAGATTTGAGATTGTGACCTGAAAATGGAAGATGTCTTTCAATTCATTTGGATGGCAAACAGGGCAGAAAATCTATAGCTACTGTGGCATATTTTTAAAAATGCAAAGTCAGGCACCTACATTGACCTCCTATTTACATGTCTTTCAGAAGAAAAAAAATCACACTAAAGCTACCAAGAAGCACATTTCACAGCAGGCAAATTAATTGTTTTATAGTATTTGAATGGAGGATTTGTCAAATAAAACATGTATTGACAGTTAATAGTGTCATTTAGAGCCAGAAAAGCATTGGCTTATTTCTTACTGAATACAAAAGATAGCAAATATTTTGTATTAGGATGTTTTACTGTGTTTAAAATCCTCATTAGGGATTAATGGACATGCTTACTTAGCATACCTCCTCATTAGTTTGAGGTTAAACAGTTAGTTAGGTATTTCAATCTCTGTGTTGTTTCTTAACTTTTTTTTTACTTCTCTTTAAATCTTATATTTGGGTTTGGTCTCTACATCATTTGAGATGTAGAATTAATTAATGAGATTTATAAATCTCATTAATTAATGAAGTGAGTTATTCTTAGCTATCATTCCATTTTAGTGAGCAGTGAAACCACATGTAAGTAGGAGCACATCTAAGAGATTTAAGAAGTATAGAAAAATTTGAACTTTCTTGAACATATTTAGCACTGTCACTTGGCATTAATAGATAAAATTGTTTTCATTGGAGTTATAAATAATAGGCGAGCTGGCTAGAATTCAGTTCCCATGCACACAGCTTGTTCTTTAGAATAATCACTGCCAAAGAACAGTAATTGGAAGTCTATCTCTGTGGAATTGCAGTATTATCCACTGGCAATTAAGACCATCCTAGTGCAGGGTATAGAGAGTCAAGACAGCGCCAAATTCTTTAAAGGTTAGTCTGAAAGTGGAGCTACTTTCTATCAAATATATTCTGTTGTCACATTTATATTGACAGAATGTTTGGGCACAGCTTATAAAGCTTATGCCACTTACACTGCTTTAAAGAAAATTTAGCTAGTACAAAGTCAAACTGAGGTCTGGGTTTGTTTGTTTTTGTATTAAATCAGACATTTAAATCAATACCTATGTATTTAGAAGAAGTCTTTAAGTTGAGGGATTGTGAATATCAAGGATAGAACTTTCTTTTCTAGAAGATTTTCAAAAAATAAGAGCCAAAGATATATATTTAAAAGGTTCTTTTATAAATAGGGTTACAGCACTTAAAGACCCCAGAATATACCTGTGGCAATGTCTTCAGAGGCTACCAGTAAATCCTGAACTCCCACTTCACTCCCCCCACAACCATAAGGAAGTCCTTTTATCTTTAGAAACCATAAATACTTTAAAGAACTTGTGAGAGGTGTATTATAAAAGATAATCATATTTTTAAATGTTTCATGCTAACAATCACATAGTAAGTATGTAAGGTGTTTGTTTAAATAAAAATCATTTAAATGATTAAAAATAGCTCTTCTTTAATCAATTTGGAAACTACTTCCAATGTTATACAGGAATGATCTCTCTCAGGAAGATACGGGTTAATCACATTCTCTGTTTCCTTAGAGAGAGAGTTAAATTCATTTAGCCCCAGAGAAGAGATCTTCAAACCCTGGAGCCATATTTGGCCTTGGGAATAATTTCATTTCCTTCAAGATAATATGAAATTCACCACTGTGGGATCCCAGAAAATCATTACTCCTACTCGGGCTCTCTGCTTATTCCATTCAGAATGAAATCTCTTATACTTAGTGCAGTTGGAGAACTACAAACTGTTTAATTAGCTAACCATCGTTGGAAAATCATAACTAACATTTGGGAGCAGAATGTTACCTCCTTCTAAATCCCCAGAGCTACGTGGACTCCAACTTTCACTTTTCCTCTGTCTCCTCCCCACTTTGTCTCCATATTCGCAGTATATACAGCATTTCCTTCTGTGTTTCAAACTGTAGCTAGCTCTTTCTCATTCTCCCTTAAACATTGCCAATTCTATTATGCTTCCTTAGAAAATTCATGCCCCTGTTCTTGAAGACAACTATTTCCTACTTTTCCATTCTCCTTATATTTCCAATAACCACCTCTCATTCTCAGCTGATGACCTTGACACATACTTTATAGAGAAAAGTAGATACAATCAGACGACTACCACCTCATTTTAAATTTCTCCAACCGAACTGGTTATGTACCTAGGCACTCTGGTTTCCTTCCTGTTACAGTGGAAGTAGTATCCAGAAGTGTCTGTGCTCTTATTTCAGGCCAACCTCTCCAATAGTTTCTCAATCCACTCTCTATCTTCTCAAGGATTTTGCTTTTACTATCACCCACATTCTCTTTTGCAACGCTTTACCCCTCTTCACTGAGTTATGCCCAACAGTATATAATTATGCCTTAATATTATCCCTCTTTAAAAACAAATAAAAGGCCCTGGCTGGTATGGCTCAGTAGATTGAGTGCAGACTTGTGAACCAAAGTATCACTGGTTTGATTCCCAGTCAGGGCACATGCCGGGGTTGTGGACCAGGTCCCCAGTAAGGGGTGCACCAGAGGCAACCACACAATGATGTTCCACACCCTTTCTCCCTTCTTTACCCTGTCTATAAAAAGAAAAGAAAGAAAGAAAGAAAGAAAGAAAGAAAGAAAGAAAGAAAGAAAGAAAGAAAGAAAGAAAGAAAGAAAGAAAGAAAGAAAGAGAAAGAAAGAAAGAAAGAAAGAAAGAAAGAAAGAAAGAAAGAAAGAAAGAAGAAAGAAAGAAAGAGAAAAAAATCTTGACCTCCACATTACTACTTCTTATCATCCATTTCTCTGCTCCCTTTCACAGAAGTTTTTTTTGTTGTTTTTTTTTGTTTTGTTTTGTTTTTTAATTCGGTTTCTCCATTAACCCCTTTCACTCTCTATTCAACACACTCCAATCAGGTTTGCACTCACTGCATGCCACTAAAACAACTCTTACCAAGTTTATCAATGACCTAGATATTGCCAAACCCAATGGCAAAATGTGCACCCATATTTTAAGGGCTACTTTCTCCCTGAAGCACTTTGTTCTCCAGGTTTCTAGGACATTATGCTTAACTGATTTTCCTCCTGTCTTTTTAGACACTAAGAATTCATGTGTGATTTTGGAATACATGGCATATAACAGATAATATATTATGCTCTATGGAATGTGAACTCCTAGCAAGAGGTACCTTAAATGGTCTTTTGGTTCAATTTCATCTAAGGATGATTAAGGTATGAAACTACTTTTATAGATTAGACCCATAGTACACATATGGTACATGTTTTATATGATTTTTTATGTAATTGTTGCCTTCTTAATTATGTTCATATTGGTTAGTACAAAAATTAGTTTGCATTTCCCATGCATTAAAAAAAAATCCATAGGGGAAGAAAGAATACATCTGGGATTTGAAAATCAGCATTAATAATCCACAATGAAAATTATTCATGTGAGGAGATAGAGAATTGAATGTTGAGAAGTAGACTACTACATAGAATATATATAATACAATAGAATAAACATAAAATCACAGAATCCAAGAGATACCTCAGAGATCATCTTGCCTGGCAACCAATCAGTCCAATGTGAAGGTGCTGTCATCCTGTGGCAAAATGGGAAATATGGAAACAATGATACATGTGAATGTATTTGATGTTGCCATAAGTTTGCTGTCATATTTGCAAAAAAAGTCCTTTGTGTGTGTGTTTTTGTAATGTCCTTTTATGACAAAATAAAAAAGTTAATAATCATGTACATTTCCCCTATTATTATGTACTGCTCTGTGAAATGAAAAACACTGGGAATTTTAATATACTTCCATGCCTTTGCTGCATAAACTGAAGTGTAATGAAGTGAATTGTCCAAAATCATAGAGTTAATTCACAGTAGACCATGTATGTAAAACTACTGTTTCCTGACTATGTTTTTTTTTCTTTTACTACTTTAAGCATATTTTATTGATTATGCTATTACAGTTATCCCTTTTTTTCCTCCCCTTTATTCCCCTCTGCCCTGCACAACCCTTCCCACCATCATTCCCTCCTTGTTAGTTCATGTCCATAGCTCGTACGTATAAGTTCTTGGGCTTCTCCATTTCCTATACTATTCTTAACCCCCTTGTCTATTTTATACCTACCATTTATCCTTTTTATTCCTGGTACCTTTTCCCCAGCACTCCATCTCCATCTCCACTGATAACCCTCCATGTGATCTCTATTTCTGTGAATCTGTTCATATTTTAGTTGTTCGCTTAGTTCATTTTTGTTTTTGTTTTTAGGTTCAGTTGTTGGTAATTGTGTGTTTATTGTCATTTTTCTGTTCATATTTTTTATCTTCTTCTTTTTCTTAGCTAAGTTCCTTTAACATTACATATAATAAGGGCTGGGTGATGATGAACTCCTTTAACTTGACCTTATCTGGGAAGTGCTCTATTTGCCCTTCCTTTCTAAATGATAGTTTTGCTGGATAGAGTATTCTTGGATGTAGGTTCTTGCCTTTCATGACTTTCAATAATTTTTTCCAGCCCCTCTTCCCTGCAAAGTTTCTTTTGAGAAATCAGCTTGATAGTCTTACAGGAACTCCTTTGTAGGTAACTACCTCCTTTTCTCTTGCTGCTTTTAAGATTCTTTCCTTATCTTTAATCTTGGACAATGTAATTATGATGTGCCTTGGTGTGTTGCTCCTTGGGTCTGAATCCTTTGGGACTCTCTGTGCTTCCTGGAGTTCCTGGAAGTCTATTTCCTTTGCCAGATTTGGGAAGCCATTACTTTTTCAAATAAGTTTTCAATTTCTTGCTCTTCCTCTTCTCCTTCTGGCACTCCTATGATTCAGATGTTGGAACATTTAAAGATGTCATGGAGGTTCCTAAGCCTCTCTTCATTTTTTTGAATCTTATTTCTTCATTATGTTCTGGTTGAATATTTCTTTTTTTTCCCTCTGCTCCAAATCATTGATTTTAGACCCAGTTTCCTTCCTGTCACTGTTGGTGCCCTGTACATTTTCCTTTAATTCACTTTTCATAGCCTTCTCTTTTTCCTCCATTGTGTGACCATATTGAACCAATTCTGTGAGCATCCTGACTGCCATTGTTTTGAACTGGTCATCTGATAAGTTGGCTATCTCTTTGTCACATTGTTGTATTTTTTTTCTGGAGCTTTGATCTGTTCTTTCATTTGGGCAATTTTTTTTTTTTTTTTTTTTTTTTTTTTTTTTTTTTTTTTTTTTTTTTTTTTTTTTTTTTGTCTTGAGGGCCTGTTATGTAGTAAGGTTTGGAGCCTTAGGTGTTCTCCAGCATCGGGCAACCCAAGCTGCATTGTAACATTGTATGTGGGGGAGGGATCTGAGAGCAAACAGTGCCTCCTCTCTACTGGTTTTCAGTCACTTCCCCCACTGCTCACAAACAAATTTGGCCCTTCTGTTTCTGATTTCCAGGTGGGTGAGTTTGTGTACATTGTAGGACCCTGTCAGTCTCTCCAGTGAACTCTGCCATTAAGCTGGGTGTTTCTCCCACTGCCACCTCAACCCCCACAGGGGTTTTCAGTCAGAGATTTTAACAATTTCCCCGTACTGGCACCCTGGGTTCTACCTATTTTGTTCCCCAGTTGTTCCTCCCAGTTTATCTGCACACGAATGTGGGACTGCCCAGTCTGCAAGCCACCACCTCACCTGGTCTACCAGTTGCTGTCTTGCCACAAGTACTCCCACCCAGCTGACTGCCTGTGCCCATCCTACCTGCCTGGATGAATGTTTCTTCTTTAACTCCTTGGTTGTAGGACTTCCATAGAGTTTGATTTTCTGTCTGTTCTGTTTTGTTTTTTTTTTTAATATGTTATTGTCCTTCTTTTGTTTGTGTGAGGAGGCACAATATGTCTACCTATGCTTTCATCTTGGCCAGAAGTCACATTAAACATTTTTAAAAGATAAAATACTCATTTGGTAGTAGAATATCATAACATGGGTTTTCATTTATTAGTAATTTCCATGTCAAGGGAGCTCTGTGTCTTGTAAATCAATCATAGGGATAAATATAATTTGTTAATGAGAATACAAATGAAATTAGTTTGGAAGCCACATGGGTGTCAGTCATGGATATTAACTATATTAACTGAACCAATGGTTGGTCACTCAGTATCCCTGACATTTGTTAGGGGAATGCAAGCATTTGTTGGCTATTAACTTTACAATTTTTCAGTTCTTCTTTACAATGTATTGCCAAGGTGGAATATACCTGAAATAGTGAGCTTTAATTGTCATGTATTGTGGGACAACCTCAGGATGATTTTAAGGGAAAAAATGACCTCTCTTCTCTCACAATCCATTAATAATAATGTACTAGAGATATGTATTGGGCACCTTCAGGTTAACAGTATAGTGATTTTATTCTTTTAATGTTTTACATTACTCTTCATATTTGCTGTTAGTGCTAATTGCTGCTTATGTCTCTCAATGCCGCAGACGGAGTATTTTTGATATATTGTATTGCACTAATTGAGTAGAAGTATGCTCCAAACTGATTAATTCCAGAATGATTAGAGCATTCTATGCAATCCATTTATTGTTGCTTCAGTTAATTGATTACTTGATCATTTAAAGGTACCCTATTTTCTTTATTTTATTTTTTTACTGTTCAAGCAGTTGTCTCCATTTTCCACCCACCACTTCCCTCCACCAGACCTTTCACCCTCAATCCATTCCCCTTTTGTCTTTCTGCATGGGTCCTTTATACATGTAATTTGATGACCCTTCCCCTTTTTTCTGCTGTTATCCCCCCTTCCCCTCCCCTCTGATTACTGTCAGTTTGTTCATATCAATGTCTCTGGTTGTATTTTGTGTGCTTGTTTGATTTGTTGATTAGATTCCACTTATAGATAAGATCATGCAGCTTTTGTCTTTCACTGCCTGGCTTATTAAGCATTATTTCACTTAGCATAATGCCTTTCAGTTCTATCCATGCTGTCCTGAAAGTAGGAGATCCTTCTTTCTTTCTGCTGCATAGTATTCCATTGTGTAAATGTACCATGGTTTTTCGATCCATTCATTTACTGATGGACACTTAGGTTGTATCCGGCATTTGGCTATTGTAAATTGTGCTGCTATGTACATTGGAGTGCATAGGTTCTTTTGAACTGGTGTTTTGGGGTTCTTAGACTATGATCCCAGAAGTGGAATTGCTGGGTCAGAAGGCATTTCCACTTTTCGTTTTCTGAGGAAATTCCATACTGTTTTCCACAGTGGCTGCACCAGTCTGCATTCCCACCAACAGCATCCTAGGGTTCCCTTTTTGCCACAACCTCGCTAGCACTTGTTGTTTGTTGATATATTAATGATGGCCATTCTGACTCCTGGGGAGTGGTTCTCATCATGGTTTTAATTTGCATCTCTGTGATGGCTAGTGATGCTGAGAATCCATTCATATGCCTCTGGGCCCTCTGTATGTCTTCCTTGGAGAAGTGTCTGTTGAAGTCCTTTGCTAATTTTTTCTTTTAAAAAATATTTTGTTTTTTATGCAATTACAGTTGTCTTGATTTTTCCCCCAGACCCCTCACTCCATCAAGTAATCCCCACACCATTATTCACATCCATGAATCATAAGTTCTTTGGCTACTCCATTTCCTATACTGTACTTGACATTCCCATGGCTATTCTTTAACTACCTAATTGTATTTCTTAATCTCCTCACCTCTTCACCTGTTTCCCAACACTCCCCTCCCATCTTTTTGCTGATTTTTTAATTAGCTTATTTGTCTTCCTGGAGTGGAGTCATGTGACTTCTTTTTGGAGATGAAACCCTTGTCCGAGATGTCACTGGAAAAAATAATTTCTCATACAGTTGGTTCCCTTGTCATTTTGCTGATATTTTCTTTAGCCATGAGGAAGCTTTTAATTTTGATGAAGTCCATTTTTTATTATTTCTGTTATGTCCCTTGGTCAAGGAGGCATATTGGTGAAATTTTAGGTGCATGGGGTATCTGAGATTTTCCTGACTATGTTCTCCTCTAGGACTTTTATGTTGTCGTGACATATATTTAAGTCTTTTATCCATCTTGAGTTTATTTTTGTGTTTGGTGTAAGTTGGTGGTCGAGTTTCTTTTCTTTTTTTTTTTTTTTTGCATATAGCTGTCCACATTTCCCAACACCATTTGATAAACAGGATATTTTCACTCTCTTTTATGCTTCTGCCCATTTTGTCAAATATTAATTGACCATAGACACATGGGTTTATTTCTGGGCTGTCTATCATTTTTTTTTATTTATTTCTAAATATATTTTATTGATTATGTTATTACAGTTGTCCCATTTTCCCCCTTTACTCCCCTCGGCCCTGCATACTCCTCCTACCCACATTCCCCCCCTTTAGTACATGTCCATGGCACATACATATAAGTTCTTCTCACTTCCACATTTCCTATATTAGTCTTATCCTCCCCCATTCTACTTTCTACCTAACATCTATGCTTCTTATTCTCTGACCTTTCCCCCTCTCTCCCCCTCCCTCCCCCTCCCACTCCCCTGTTGATAAGCCTCCATGTGATCTCCATTTCTGTGATTCTGTTCCTGTTCTAGTTGTTTGCTTAGTTTGCTTTTGTTTTTGTTTTAGGTGTGGTTGTTAATGATTGTGAGTCTGCTGTCATTTTACTGTTCATATTTTTCTTCTTTTTCTTAGATGAATCCCTTTAACATTTCATATAATAAGGGATCGGTGATGACAAACTCCTTTAACTTGACATTTTCTGAGAAGCACTTTATCAGTCCTTCCATTCTAAATGAAAGCTTTGCTAGATAGAGCAATCTTGGATGTAGGTCCTTGCCTTTCAGGACTTGGAATATTTCTTTCCAGCCCCTTCTTCACTGCAAGGTCTCTTTTGAGAAATTAGCTGACAGTCTTATGGGAACTCCTTTGTAGGTAACTGTCTCCTTTTCTCTTGCTGCTTCTAGGATTCTCTCCTTCATGTTAATATTGGGTAATGTAATTATGATGTGCCTTCATGTGTGCTTCCTTGGGTCCAACTTCTTTGGGACTCTCTGAACTTCCTGGACTTCCTGGAAGTCTATTTCCTTTGCCAGATTGGGGGAATTCTCCTTTATTATTTGTTCAAATAACTTTTCCACTTGTTGCTCTTCCCTTTCCCCTTCTGGTACCCCTATAATTCAGATGTTGGAATATTTAAAGACGTCCCAGAATTTCCTGAGCCTCTCCTCACTTTTTTGAATTCTTGTTTCTTCTTTTTTTTTTTTTTTTCTGGTTGGATGTTTCTTTTTTTAAAGATTTTATTTATTTATTTTTAGAGAGGGAAGGGAAGGAGAAAGAGAGAGAGAGAAACATCAATGTATGGTTGCTGGGGGTCATGTCCTGCAACCCGGCCATGTACCCTGACTGGGAATTGAACCTGCGACACTTTGGTTCACAGCCCACGCTCAATCCACTGAGCTATGCCAGCCAAGGTGGATGTTTCTTTATTCCTTCTGGTCCATACCATTTATTTGAGTCCCAGTTTTCTTCCCATCACTATTGGTTCCCTGTACATTTTCCTTTATTTCACTTAGCATAGCCTTCAGTTTTTCATCTAATTTGCTATCAAAGTCAACCAATTCTGTGAGCATCCTGATTACCAGTGTTTTGAACTTTGCATCTGATAGGTTGGCTATCTCTTCATCACTTAGTCATATTTTTTTTTCTGGAGCTTTGATCTGTTCTTTCATTTGGGCCATTTTTTTTGTCTTGATGCACCTGTTATGTATGAGGGGCAGAGCCTTAGGTGTTCACCAGGGAGGGGTAACCCACGTCACTGCAAATTGACACTGTATGTGGGTGAGGGGTCCCAGAGGGAACAATGGTTCTTGCTCTGCTCTCTGCTGGATTTCAGTCACTTCCCCTGCTTCCTGCAAGCAAATTGGGCCCTTCTGGTGCTGATTCCTGGGTTGGTGGATTTGTATACATTCTAGGACCCTGTGGGTCTCTCCAGTGAATTCTCCTGTGAGGCTAGGAGTTTCTCCCACTTCCTCAACTCCCACAGGTGTTTTCAATCCATGGTTTGAGGCTTTATTTCCCCATGCTAAGGTCCTGGGTTTCACAGTCTGTCCTGCTCCCCAGTAGTTTCTCCCAGTTTATCTGTACGTGAATGTGGGACTGTCCAGTCCACAATCCCACACCTCACAGGGTTCACTTGCTGCTGTCTTACCAGCCAACTGCAGCCTCTCATGCACCACTCTGCAATCTGCTGCCTCACTGTGTCCACCAGCCACCACCTTGTGGCAAGTCCTCTTTGCCTAGCCCATCTCTGCCCCTTCTACTGGTATGGATGAATGTGTCTTCTTTAACTCTTTGGTTGTCCAACTTCCATACAGTCGCTTTTCTGTCAGTTCTTGTTGTTTTTGTTTTGTTTTGTTTTGTTTTTAAATTGTTGTCCTTTTTTTGGTTGTGTGAGGAGGCACAGTGTGTCTATCTACGCCTCCATCTTGGCCAGAAGACTCTGGGTTACCTGTTCTGTTCCACTGTTCTATGTCTCTTCTAATGCCAGTACAAGATTGTTTTGATTATAGTAGCCTTGTAATATAGTTTAATGCCAGGTATTTTGATCCCTCCAATTTGTTCTTCTTTCTCAAAATTGCTGAGGCTATTCAGGGTCATTTATGGTCTGATGTACATTTTTGAAATGTTTGTTTTATATCTGTGAAATATATCATTGGTATTTTCATAGGAATTGCATTGAATATATAAATTGCTTTGGGTAGTATGAACATTTTGATAATGTTAATTCTTCCAGTCCAAGAACATGGTATATGGTTACATTTATTTGTGTCATCCTTAATTTCTTTCTTCAGTGTTGTGTAGATTTCTGAGAATAGGTCTTCTGCATCCTTGGTTGCATTTATTTGTAGGCACTTAATTTTTCTTGTTGCTATAGCTAATGGTATTTTTTTCCTGATTTCTTTTTCTGATATTTCATCACTGGTGTACAAAAATACCTTCAATTTCTGAATTTTGCCTTTGCTTCCCACTGCTAGGCCAGATTCACTTATTAGGTCAGTGAGTTTTTTGGTGAAATCTGTAGGGTTTTCTATGTACACTATCATGTCATTTGCAAACAATGACAATTTCATTTACGCTTTTCCAATTTTCATGCCTTTTATTTCTTGTTCTTGTCTCATTGCTGTGGCTAGAATTTCCAATACTATGTTGAATAGAAGTGGTGAAAGTGGACATCCTTGTCTTGATCCTGATCTTAGTGAGAAAGCTTTTAGTTTTTGACTATTGAATATGATGTTGGCTGTAGGTTTTTCATATATGGCCTTAATTATGTTGAGGTATACTCCCACTCTACTGAGTGTGTTATTTTATCATAAATGGGCCCTGTACCTTATTAGATGCTTTATCTTCATTGATTGATATAGTCATGTCATTTTTGTCTTTCCTTTTATTTATGTGATGTCTTTTGCTTATTGATTTGTGAATATTGTACCATCATTGCACCCCTGGGATGAATCTGACTTGATCATGATTTATATTTTTTTAATGTATTTCTGGATATGGTTTGCCAATATTTTTGTTGAGGATTTTAGTGTCTATCCTCACCAGTGATATCGGCCTATAGTTTTCTTTCTTTGTTGTACCTTTATCTGTTTTTAGGATTAGGATGATGCTGGCCTCATAAAAAGAGTTTGGTGGTCTTCCTTCTTCTTGGATTTTTTTTGGGACAGTCTGAGAAGACTATGATTTAGGTCTTCTTTACATGTTTTGTAAAATTCTCCTGTGAAACCATCTGAAACAAAGCTTTTGTGTGCTGGGAGTTTTTGGTTACCGCTTTGATTTTGCCTGCTGCTATTAGTCTGTTCTGCTTTTGTGTTTCTTGATTCAGTTGGAAAATTATATTTTTCTAGAGATTTGTCCATTTCAGCGAGGTTTTTCAAATTTCTTGGCATATAGTTGTTTTGGTAATTTCTTACAATCCTTTGTATTTCTGTGGTATCCCTTGTAATCTCTCCTCTTTCATTTCTGATTGTGTTTATTTGGGTTGCCTCTTTTTTTCTTGATGAGTCTGCTTAAAGGCTTGTCAATTTTGTTTATCTTTTCGAATATCCAACTCTGGGATTTATTGATCCTTTGAGTTGTTTGTTTATTCTCTATGTCATTGAATTCTGCTATGATATGGTTATTTCCTTCTTTCCACTGGTTCTGGACTTTGTTTGTTGTTGTTCCTCCAGTTCTTATAGGTGTAGGGTTACGTTGTTTATTTGAAATGTTTCTCATTTTTTGGTAGGCCTTTATGACTATGAACTTCCCTCTCAGGACTGACTTCACTGTGTCCCATAGGTTTAGGAATGTTGTGTGTTCATTTTTATTTGTTTCCAGAATCATTTTTTATGTCTTCCTTAATCTCATTCTTATCCCACTCATTTTTTAATAGTATGTTATTCAATCTCCATGAGTTTGAATATTTTTGAGTTTTTTTTTCCTTGAAGTTGGTTTCTGTTTTCATACCCTAGTGGTCTAAGAAAATACTTGATACAATTTCAATTTTTTTTTAGTTTGTTGAGGATTGTTTTGTTTCCTATCATGTGGTCTATCTTTGAAAATGTTCCAGGTGCATTTTAAAAGAAGGTATATTTTACTTCTTTGGAATGAAAGGTTCTTTATATATATCTGCTAAGCCCATTTGATCTAGGGCATTGTTTAATGCCCCAATATCCTTGTTGTTATTTTGTTTGGAACATCTATCCATTTTTGACAGTAAGGTGTTTGACAGTAAGGTATACCCCTAGTATAAGTGTGTTGCTCTGTATATCTTTCTTGAAGTCCTCCAAAATTTTCCCTATATATTGGGTCCTCCTATGTTGAGTGCATATATGTTTATAATATTTATGTCTTCTTGATGGATTATTCCCTTGAGTATTATGAAGTGTCCTTTTGTGTCTCCTTTTATGCCTTTAGTTTGAAGTCTACTTTGTCTGATATAACTATTGCTTACTGGGCTTTTTTTTCCCTGTCTGTTTGCTTGGAATATTTTTTACAACCCTTCACTTTTAGTCTGTGTAGGTATTTTGTTCTGAGGTGGGTCTCTTGTAGTCATCATATATGTGGGTCATATTTTCTTATCCATTCAGCTACTCTGTGTCATTTGATTAGAGTATTTAATCCATTTACATTTAAGGTTATTATTAATATGTTCCTATTCATTGCCTTTTTATCTGCTTTGTACAAGTGTCCCTTTCATTCTCTCTCACTGTTTTTATTCATATTCACAAAGCAGTCTCTTTCATATATCTTGCAAGATTGATGTGGTCCAGGTGTAGTCTTTGAGCCTTCTTTTGTCTGGGAAACTCCTTATTTAACCTACCATTTGAACTGAGAGCCTTGCTGGATAGAGTAGTCCTGGTTACAGGCCTTTGCTTTTATATTACTTCGAATATTTTTTGCCATTCCTTTCTGGCTTGTAATGTTTCTGTTGAGAAATCATCTGCTAGCCTTATCTGAGCTCCCTTGTATGCCACTTCCTATTTCTCCCTTGCTGCCTTTAAGATTCTCTCTATGTCTTGGAATTTTGCCATTTTAATTATGATGTGTCTTGGAATGAGCCTCTTTGGGTTCCCCTTGTTTGGGACCTTCTGTGCTCCCTGGACTTATGTGACTGTTTCTCTCATTAAATTAGAGAAGTGTTCCATCACTACTTTTTCAAACTGGTTTTCTATCTTTTGCTTCACTTGTTTTCCATCTACTATCCCTAATATACAGATATTATTACATTTCATGATGTTTGCCTGTTCCCTTAACCCCTCTTTCTTGTTTTTGAATTTTTTTTAATTTTTCTTGCTCTTTTGGGAGTTTTTCCTACCTTATCCTCCAGCTTGCTGATTTGTACCTGTGCTTTACATAGCCGGCTTTTGATTCCTTTTACTGTGTTCTTAAATTCAGAAAATGCATTCTTCAAATTCATGGACACTGATGAATATAGAGTGAGACTTAAAGAGCATCTGTGATTAGAGAGGAAGAATAAGAAGGAATATAAAGGGAGGAGAAAATGGGAGGAGGCTAGATTATAATGCTATCTGGAACAGAGAATTTATACAGAAAATTCATCTAAGATACTTAATTTTTAACACCCTCCCCAACAAAGCTTTATTTAGATGTGTGTCCATTTTGGACATCATCTAGATGAATGAAAAATGCCATATTATCTCCCCAAAGATGATCCTTTCATGAATTAATATATTTGGCTTTGATAGTTAATAAACACCATGTTGAATTTAAAAGGAAAAATGTGTTCTTCATTTTCTCTTGTCTCTTGTCTCTTGTTCCCATGTCCTTTTTCATGCTAATATAGTTTGCATTGAGTTCATCGTAGCTTCCCTGTAGTTTTCAGTAATTCTCAGTGAGCTCATTGAACTTCCTTAAAACCACTGTTTTGAACTCAGTATCTAATAGTTTACTTGCCTCTATTTCATTTATCATTCTTTCTGAGGATTTCTCCTTTCCTTTTAATTGGGAGTTGTTGCTTTGTCTTCCCATTGTTTATGAAACTCTTCTTGTTTGCTTCTGCTTCTTAAATTGATTTGTTTTGACTCCCTGACTTTGTGGTGTGATCTTCTATGATAGGAGACCTGTGAGATTCATTGGTGCAGTCTCCTTGATGCCCTGAGCTTGATGCTTTTGGGATGTCATTTATGCCATTTGTGTTGGCTTTCTGGATGTAATTGGGTTTTGATGTTGGGTCTTTTTTTGGCGGGTCCTTCCCTGCAGCTGGTTGACTGAGGGTCGCTCTGCCCACCATGTCTTGTCTGCTGTTGTTTAGGTGAAGTCAGGGTGTGCTGAAACTGATTCTTCTGTCTGTCCATGGCTATAAGGCTTATCTCTTACTATTATTCAGTTGTTTGTTCTGGGTGATTACTCCACAATTTAGTTGTAATTCCAGCTGAGTCCTGGGGTGAAGTTAGTGTGAGTTCCATTCACTCCTCTGCCATATTGCTGACACTACCCTGATTATTTTCTAAAATGGGTATTTTCATCAAGCAGATGTTCTGTGTGTAGCCTCTTTGTGACTATACTGGGTGAATGCCTACGCTGTCACATGCACAAAGGATAGGCACTTGTGAGGGTTCTCAACCAACTCACCACCTGCCCAGTGTGCACCTGCCTTCCTGGTCCTCAGAGGACCACATCCATGCCCAGCACAAGAGGGACTTCTGGGGCAAGGATTGAGGAGAGCACAGTCTCCTCTGTGTGGCATGAAGCTTGCTTCCTGCTCCAGGAGGAAGGTGTGGAGAGGGGACATACAAAAGGATGCTGCAGCCCTGAGTGGCTAACTTGCTTTTTGTGTACTATCTGAATACTCAAGAGTGGATTTAAAGAGAGGAAAAGGTGACTCAGAAATGGAATAGCAGCTTGGTAACTCATTGGGCAGAAGTCCTAATCCCAGTGTCACCATTAGTTTTCTTCCTCACTCTCCCTTCACACCTGTCCAAGTGACTCCAGAATTACTACAAGAGGGATGCATGTCAGAGGGAGGTAGGGGAGGGAGGTATGGAGGGATGGAGGGGACAGAGGGAGAGGGATGAGCCCTAGCCTTAGTCTAGGTTTCTTCCCTGGCACAGCTCTGCAAGGGGCTCAGAGACTGAAGTGGCTTCAGGTGGCCCAACCACTTCTCAGCCATATCAAGTCCTTGGTCTCTCACTCCTATATGGAACAAGGACTACAGTGGGGACCTTGGCAGCTAGCTGGGAGCTTCTGTCAGACATGATTCTGTCCATAAACCCGGTAGGTACCCTCTTTCTGACACCTAAATCTGACCTCCTGCATGGTATTGTCAGTGTTGTCACTTTCCATTTCTCTCCCCAATTTGTGTGGAATCTTGAATACACAAATTATGTTGTCTTTAGTTCTTTAAATCCCCCTGCTTCACATCATACTGAGCACAGTATGCACTCAATCAGGATTTGTTGTCTAAAGAAAAAATGGGAGAACTGATTAATAGGTGGAAGAGTGGATGAATGTCATTCTATTACCCTTGTCAGGACTACTTTCCAATGTATGTCCCAATGGGTCTCTAATATTTTGCTTCCCTGTCTCATGTATACATGTAACTCTGAGAAAAAGAGACCAAGTCACATAGTTATTTGCATTAGCAACCCCCAACCCCACACAGTGTTCTGGGCACTGAGGAAATATTTGCTGGTTACTTCAAAAGCACTTGCAGAGGGAAAAACACCTGTGGTTCAAATGTAGTTGTCTTGCAGTGAAAACAGCTGTGTGGCAGGGCTAGATGAGTTTGTGGAACTAGTAGCACCATGTGAATGCTGGACTCCAGTATTTCTTTAAAAATATCTGAACACTCAGTGTGGATGCATATTTATGTGTCTGTCCTTGTCTATAGGGTTCTTCCTAATTCTGAGTGCCAGCAAACCCAGTAAGGCATTATTAGATTTGCTGCAAAACACCAAAGTCCACACCTCTTCTATTTTGACAGGATTCCCTCCATAAGGAAATGGATATTTATAATACCAGGTGTAGAGATGATATTTGCAATTGGCAAGAGTGAATCAGATCTTACTTTGAAAAGACTAGAAGACTGGACTTACATAATAATAAAGCAGGAATAAGACAGCAGGGCAAGTGATAATAACCTGACTGATTGTGTGAGACTTTGCCAGTTAAAAAGCACATTCACATTTCTTATTTCATGTGCTGCTCACAGAAATCCTGTAAGATTCAAAAGGAGTAGGTAATATTATCATTATTTTATTTTATTTTACTTTTGGGAATAGTGGAACTTAAAAGAAGTAAAGTTACTAAGTCCTGCTCCCAAGTGGTAGGTCCAAGACTTCCATCCGACTCTTTAGACTCATAGGCAAGTGTTGTTGCTGTGTCTACATAGTGATGATATTTTTCCTCTTTAATTAAGAATTAACATGTATATGTTTGCGTGGAAAAAGAATACCAAAGACATCTTCATGAGAGTGGGCCTTACATTATTAGTCCTGGCAGGCCATACTGATACAATGCAACAGTGAAATTAAAGGTTGAAGACTTTGCTATATACATTTTGACATTTATGTTTTAAGAAGGTATTTGTTAGAAGTTTAGGAATTGTCTTGAAAAATACAGTTCCTGGAGCACTCATTTGCCACTAAGAATAATCAGTTTAATTCTGTAATCCCATAATAGACGAGCATCTCCCAGTATATATTCTGTAAATACTCTACGCAATGGTAGTAATTGTTAATGGGGGGTATCAAAACTAAAATCCCAAGAATTTAGTCAAGGAAGTTGAAAATATGGTGCATTAAACCAATTAGATAGGTGTCTTAGAGCTTCTAATTTGCCTCCTGGATCTCCAAGAGAGGGATAGATTGCAGCATTTTCCTCATTTATTTGGACATGAAACCTTTCATTTTGAAGAACTGGTGTCCATGGGATGATATCCTTTGTTGCACTTACCACAGTTATAGTAGTAGAACATTAATTATGTTATTCTTTATATGCCTTCCTTTTTAGTCTCCAAACTCCATAAGGGAGGAGACTGGTTCCTTTTGCTCCCCATTTTATCTGTGTCTATTGCAATTCTGGGTGCACTTTCCCTGGCCCTCAAACAATACTTGTTGAATAAATGGATGAATGAACAAACAAACTGTGCTAGGCCAAACAACTATGACTCCCTATCAAAAACCTGTATTTAAAGTCCTTTACAATGTGTGCCAAGCCAAATGTTTTAGCCTTTCCTTCCATTGTTCTTTCTAACCAGTATTAGAATATGATTGTTCTTGGAAGGGTAACTGTATAATTTATCACCCAAACTGGGACATTTTGAGGTGGAAAGAGGATACCATCAAATAATTATGCCAGGATAACCCAAGCTTCGTGGTTCTTCATTGTTGCTGACTCTCAGCCTGCCTCCCACACTAGTGATTTTATGCTACTTGGAGCAGGTAATTTTATATGGAGTACGTACTCAATAAATATGACCTGACACTTCAACAATTTATATGGAACCATAAACTACCCCGAATAGCTGCTGCAATTTTGAGAAAGAAGAGTAAAGTAGGAGGGATCACAATACCTGACACTAAACTATACTACAAGGCCACTGTAATCAAAACTGCCTGGTACTGGCATAAAAACAGGCACATGGACCAATGGAACAGAACAGAGAGCCCAGAAATAAACCCAACTCTCTATGGTGAATTGATATTTGACAAAGGAAGCAGCAACATAAAATGGAATAAAAATAGCCTCTTCAACAAATGGTGTTGGGAGAACTGGACAGCTACGTACAAAAAAAAATGAAACTCGAGCACCAACTTACAACATATACAAAAATAGATTCAAGGTGGAAAAAAGACTTAAATATAAAGCGTGACACGATTAAAGTCCTAGAAGAGAACGTAGATATGAAAATCTCAGATATTTCACGCAGAAACTTTTTTACTGACTTGTCTCCTAGAGCAAGGGACATAAAGGAAAGAATAAACAAATGGGACCTCATCAAAATTAAAAGCTTCTGCACAGCTAAACAAAACAGTATCAAAATAAAAAGAGAACCAACTGTATGGGTAAACATATTTGCCAATGATACCTCAGACAAGGGTTTAATCTCCAAAATATATAAAGAACTTACACAACTCCACTCTAAGAAGACAAGTAACCCAATTAAAAAATGGGCAAAGGACTTGAACAGACACTTCTCCAAGGGGGACATTCAGAAAATCCAAAGACACATGAGACGATGCTCAATATCGCTAGCCATCAGAGAGATACAGATTAAAACCACAATGAGATACCACTTCACACCAGTCAGAATGGCCATCATAAACAAAGCAACAAACAACAAGTGTTGGAGAGGCTGTGGAGAAAGGGGGACCCTAGTGCACTGTTGGTGGGACTGCAGACTGGTACAACCACTATGGAAAGCAGTATGGAACTTCCTCAGAAAACTAAAAATGGATCTGCCTTTTGACCCGGAAATTCCACTGCTGGGACTCTATCCTAAGAATACTAAAACACCAATTCAAAAGAACCTATGCATCCCAATGTTCATAGCAGCACAATTTACAATAGCTAGGTGCTGGAAGCAACCTAGATGCCCATCAGTAAATGAATGGATCAAAAAACTATGGTACATTTACACAATGGAATTCTATGCAGCAGAAAGAAAGAAGGAGGTCCTACCCTTTGCAACAGCATGGATGGAGCTGGAAAGCATTATGCTAAGCGAAACAAGCCAGGCAGTGAAAGACAAATACCACATGATATCGCCTTTAACAGGAATCTAAACAACAAAACAAAACAAACAAACAAAAAAACTAGCAAAATATAACCAAAGACACTGAAATAGGGGATAGTCTGACAGTGACCAGAGGGGAGAGAAGAGGGAATTTCAGGGGGGAATGGGTAGGGTTTACAGGAACAAATTCGGAGGACACATGGACAAAAACTAGGGGTGGGGGGTAATGAGGGGGAAGGGCGGAGGGTTGGGTGGGTGGGCTGGAATGGGAGTAGGGGGGAGAAAACTGTACTTGAACAATGATTAAAATAAAAAAAATTAAAAAAAATGACCTGAAATTTATGCATGTACAATAGCAAGTTTAATGCTAATTTAAGACTTGCTGAAGATTTTGACATATTTTTTTTAATATTGAATTGAACTAGAGCCATATTTCAGTCCCCATTTCCTAAAATATAGTTCATAAGTTCATACTCCAGTGAATCAAAGTAACTAAGGTGTTATGACTTAATTGCCCTGTAAGAAGCCTGGGAAATGTGGGCTCTGTAGAAGTGTGCTCTCTGTAAGACTGGCCTTTCACCTCCCAAGGAAATAAATCAAAGAGAGCAAATCTCCGTACCAGTACTGGAGGAAGGTAGAAGTGATCAGACTGCAATCCTGGAGATAATGCATGTGTGAAGGAGAGTGTTAAGAATGTGTAGAGGGATTTTTTAGGGTTAAAGATGGAGGCTTTGCTCCAGGGAGTGTGATTCTCGGCTTCTGTGCAGGGAAGGGAATGTCACAGATCAGCGAAGGAACAGAGCAAGTGGCCTAGGTTACTGAAACATTTTTGAAAACAGGACATCAAAAATTATACCAGACATCGAAAAACCAGACAGTAAGGAGACTGCTTCAGGACAAAAGGGACCCAGGGATAAGCGCGGGGACCAGGGCGTTGCAATCCCCAGGCCTGGTGCTCCCAGGTCTGCCACAGGGCACCCGGGAGAACAGAGTTGGTGCACCCTCCCCAGACAATGGGGGTTGAGCAACACCAGGGGAGACCTTGTGGCTTGAAGGCACAGAGAGGGGAGTTGGACTGGGAGACAATCACGCAGGGGCTGCAAGCACCCACCCATAGCTCTGGGAGAAGTGAGTGCCTCCAGCCAGCAGGACCGGCGGGGGGGGGGGGGGCTTGGAAGTGCACCCGCACCCACAGCCCAGTGGGAGTGTGGATCGGTGGAAAACCCAGACCTCCCAGCCAAGAACAAGGAAAGGGTGCAGGTGTTCTCAGGTTTCTGGAGCCTGCGGTGCTGAACTGTGGAAGCGCGCGCCCAACAGGAATCCTGACTCTCGTGCTGTGAACCCAGAAGGGACAGGGCACTTAGTGCATTCCTAGAGCCCGAAACTCAAAAATTTGGTGGATGGGCGCACCCCTTTACAATCCCCAGAGATTGCACCGTGAATCCAGAAAAGTTGCGAGTGATTCCCAAGAATATAGTGTCTGCCATGGTGAAATTTGGGGGGAGGGCATGTCTTCTTGCAATCCCCGGAGCTTGCATCATTAAACCAAAAAGATGCAGGAGCCCTGTGGGGCCCTGGAGCCCTGGAGACCACGGCAGTGAGCTCCGGAGAGCATGCTCGGGAGGGCCCAGGGTCATGCAGGGGAAAGTCAGATTGGCTCTGGGGAGAGCACCCTGCTGGCCCTGGGGATAGTACCTGAGAGACTTACTGAGATTTGACTGGGAAGAGTGACAAGCATTTCAAACGCCCCTCAGCCTGCTGAAGCCAGCAAGACCAGAAAAACTGGTCTGCCTAGTTAGAATCCAACAAGAGGGGTTTCTGTTTGTTTTGTTTTGTTTTGTTTTGTTTTGTTTTGTTTTGGCTATTGTTGGTTGATTGATTTTATCTTGTGTTTTAAGTGAGTTTTGATTTTTTTAATTCTTATTATTTTTATATCTCTCAATACCTTATGTTTCTCTTCCATTCATCCCAGTATTATTCTTTCCACTCCAAATTTTCCTCTCCTGCACTCCATCTTCTGCTTTCCCCCCCTTTTTTTTAAGCTTGCAAGTTACTGCAAATTTGTATTATCTTTTTCTCACTTTTCTGACATTTTTTTTATTTTAACAGTATTTTGGTATTCTTTTTCTTTCTGTATAATCTTCTTTGCTTGACTGGTTATACTGTCATTTGATAGGTTCCCCCTAGTATCTCAGTCACAGTGTGTTGATAATTTCCTATCCTTCATCTGTGTTCCATTAATACACCTCTCAAGGTTCTATACTCCATATTCTTGTTATCTAGATCTCATCGATTCTGCCACAAGATTGTTGCTTTAGTATTACTGTAAATAAGGCCTAGTTCATACAATTGTAAATGCTACCCAACACGCCTCCCGGATCTCAGCCCACTTCACACTTTCCTGAATTATAGTATTGTGGGTGTTGCCTCTATTCTTTTACACACTACTCCTATTTACTAATCTTTATTCCAACCTACCTCAGAATCTGACCTCCCAGAGCCTCACAGCTTTCTAGATCCAACTAACAATCATTTTGTCCCCAATGAGAGTCTTATCTTCTTTCCATCCTTTCTAAAACATGGCTAGTGGGGTGGAAGATTGCGGTTAACACTATAAGTAGCCAAAGAATATCCCATCTCTTCTCTACTGGCTGCTAATGTAAATATCATAGTATACTGTCTTGCTGTCTTAACCCATTTTGCCTTACTCCACCAACTGATCACAAAAAAGAGTAGGGGGAAGTTGTGAACACCAGGATACACGAAGGAGACTGCAACACTGAATCTCACAGGTATTCTACCACAGAAGTTCACACCATAATCACAGGGAACCAGAACAGATCAATTTAAGAAACAGAGGCTAACAAGAAGAGTCCCATGAACAATGAGAAAACAAAGAAACAATCCCCAAATGAAGGGAAAGGAGTAAGCCTGAGAAAAAAATGCTAAATGAAATAGAGGCAACTCAACTATCGGATACTGAGTTCAAAACAACGATTATCAGGAAATTCAATGAGCTCACAATGAGCTACCAGAAACTAGAGGGAAGCTACAATGATCTCACTGCAAACTATATAAACATGAAAAAGGAAACAGAAACTCTCAATAAGGGCCAAGAGCAAATGAAGAATGCCATTTCTTAATTAAGGAACACAGGAGAAGGAATGAAAAGCAGGATTGATGAAGCAGAAGATCAGATTAGCGAGCTAGAGGTCAAAGTAGAAAAGAACACCCATAAAGAGCAAAAAAAAAAAAAAAAAAAGAAAAAGAAAAGAGGATCAGAAAGAATGAAGAGGGATTAAGAGAAATGCAAGACAATATGAAACATAATCATATCCATATAATAAGGATACCAGAAGGAGAAGAAGAGCAAGGGATAGAAAACCTATTTGAAAAAGTAATGAAGGAAACGTTCCCTAATTTGATGAGAAAAAAAAAAAAAATCACACGTATCCAGGAAACACAGATTCCCAATCAAGAGGAACCCAAAAAGGCCCACCTCAAGGCACATCATAATTAAAATGGCAAAATTTCAAGAAAAAGAGAGAATCTTAAAGTCAGCAAGGGAAAAACAGGAAGTAACATACAAGGGAGCCCCACTAAGGCTAACAGCTGACTTCTCAATGGAAACACTCCAAGCCAGAAGAGAATGGCAAGAAATATTCCCAGTAATGAGAACCAAAGGTCTGCGACCAAGGCTACTTTACCCAGCAAGGCTCTCAATCATAGAAGGCCAAATAAAAACCTTCCCAGACAAAACAAGTCTAAAAGAATACACCTCCACCAAACCAGCTCAGCAAGAGATTCTAAAGGGACAGCTTTAAGGAAAGGAAGGAAAAGAGAGAGGGGGGGGAGAGGGAAACACGTACATAAAAGACAATGAAGAAATACCTATCAATAATAACCTTAAATGTAAACGGATTAAATGCTCCAATCGAAACACACAGAATAGCTAAATGGATAAGAAAACATGACCCACACATATGCTGCCTACAAGGGACCCACATCAGGAAAAAAGACCAGCACAGGCTGAAAGTGAAGGGCTGAAAACAAATCTTCCAAGCAAATGGACAGGAAAACAAAAGCAAGGGCAGCAATACTCATCTCAGACAAGATAGACTTCCAAAAAAGGGCCATAAAGAGAGACCCAGAAGGTCACTTCATGGTACTCAATGCAAGGTTCCACCAAGAAGACATAAACATTGTAAATATATATGCACCCAACATAGGAGCACCCAAATACATAAAGAAAATCTTAGGGGACTTCAAGAAAGATACGGACAGCAACACAATTATTGTGGGGGATTTTAACACCCCACTATCAAAAATGGACAGATCTACCAAACAAAATATCAACAGAGATATTGTGGCATTGAACAATACCCTAGATGAAATGGACTTTACTGATATATACACAGCCCTCCATCCCAAAGAAACTAAAGACACATTCTTTTCAAATGTACACGGAACATTTTCAAAGACAGACCACATGATAGGAGACAAAACAAGCCACAAACATTTTGAGAAAATTGAAATCATACCAAGCATTTTCTCGGATCACAAGGGACTGAAGCTAGAAACCAATCCCAAAGAAAAAAACAAAAACCCCAAACACTCAAAATCATGGAGACTAAATAGCATGCTATTAAACAATGAATGGGTCATGAATGATATTAGGGAAGAAATCAAAACGTTTCTGGAAACAAACGAAAATGAACTCACAACAACCCAAAACTTATGGGACACAGCCATGGCAGTCCTGAGAGGGAACCTCATAGCAATACAGGTCCACCTAAAAAAGTTAGAAACACTCCAAACAAACAAGCTAGCCCTACATCTACAAGAACTCAAGGCACAACAACAAAGACAGCCCAGAGCAAGCAGAAGGAAGGAAATAACCAAGAACAGAGCAGAATTAAATGACATAGAGACTAAAAGCACAATTCTAAGGATCAATGAATCCAAGAGGTGGTTCTTTGAAAAAATAAACAAAATTGACAAGCCTTTAAGCAGACTCATCAAGAAAAAAAGAGAGAAGACCCAAATAAACACAATCAGAAATAAAAGAGGAGAGATTACAAGGGATACCACATAAATACAAAGGATTGTAAGAAATTACTACAAAGAACTCTATGCCAAGAAATTTGAAAAACTAGGTGAAATGGACAAATTTCTAGAAATATATAATTTTCCAAAACTCAATGAAAAAGAAGCAGAAAGCCTGAACAAACCAATAACAGCAAAATAAATTGAAGGAGTAATAAAAAAACTCCCAACACACAAAAGCCCTGGACCAGATGGTTTCACAGGAGAATTCGACAAAGCATTTAAGGAAGAGCTTACCCCTATCCTTCACAAACTATTCCAAAAAATCCAAAAAGTTGGGAGACTTCCAAACTCTTTTTATGAGGCGAGCATCATCCTAATTCCAAAACCACATAGAGACACAACAAAGAAAGCAAACTTCAGGCCAATATCACTGATAAACATTGACGCTAAAATCCTCAACAAAATACTGGCAAACTGCATCCAACAATACATTAAAAAGATCATACACCATGACCAAGTGTGATTTATTCCAGGGATGCAAGGATGGTACAGTATTCGCAAATCAGTAAATGTAATACATCACATAAACAAAAACACATACAAAAACCACATGATCATATAAATAGATGCAGAAAAAGCATTTGATAAGGTACAGTACCCATTTATGATAAAAACACTCAGCAAAGTGGGAATCGAGGGAGCATTCCTCAACATAATAAAGGCCATATATGAGAGACCTACAACCAACATCATACTCAATGGGCAAAAATTAAAAACTTTTCCACTAAGATCAAGAACAAGACAAGGCTGTCCACTTTCACCACTTTTATTCAATATAGTACTGGAAGTGTTAGCCACAGCTATCAGACAACAAAAAGAAATAAAAGGCATCCAAATCAGAAAGGAGGAAACAAAACTGTCACTGTTCGCAGATGACATGATAGTGTACATAGAATATCCTATAGATTCCATCAAAAAACTGCTTGACCTAATAAATGAATTTGGCAAATCAGAGGGATACAAAGTCAATATCCAGAAATCAAAGGCATTTCTGTACACCAACAATGAAACAGCAGAAGCAGAAATCAAGAAAAAAAATCCCATTTGAAATAGCAAAAAGAAAAATAAAATATCTAGGAATAAACCTAACCAAAGAGGTAAAAGGCCTGTATTCAGAAACCTACATAACACTCAGGAACGAAATTAAGGAAGACACTAACAAGTGGAAACATATACCATGTTCATGGATTGGAAGAATTAATATAATCAAAGTGTCCTTACTACCAAAAGCAATTTACACATTCAATGCTACTAAAGTACCAATGGCTTATTTCACAGACATAGAACAAACACTTCAAAAATTTCTAGGGAATCATAAACACCACCAAATAGCTGCTGCAATTTTGAGAAAGAAGAGTAAAATAGAAGGGATCACAATACCTGACACTAAACTATAGTACAAGGCCACTGTAATCAAAACAGCCTGGTACTGGCATAGAAACAGGCACATGGACCAATTGAAGAGAAGAGAGAGCCCAGAAATAAACCCAAGTCTCTATGGTCAATTTATATTTGACAAAGGAGGAAGCAACATAAAACGGAGAAAAAATAGCCTCTTCAACAAATGGTGTTGGGAGAACTGGACAGCTGCGTGCAAAAAAAAAAAAAAAAAAAAAAAAAAAAAGAAACTCAAGCACCAACTTACACCTTATACAAAAATAAATTCAAGGTGGATAAAAGACTTGAATATAAAATGTGACACCATTAAACTCCTAGAGGAGAATGTAAGTAGGAAAATCTCAGATATTTGATGCAGAAATATTTTTACTGACATGTCCCCTAGAGCAAGGGAAATAGAGGAAAGAATAAACAAATTGGACCTCATCTAAATAAAAAGCTTCTTCACGGATAAAGAAAACAGTACCAAAATAAAAGAAAACCAAGAAAAAAATAAAAATAAAAATAAAAGGAGAACCAACTGTATAGGAAAATATATTTGCCAATGATACCTCAGACAAGGGTTTAATCTCCAAAATATATAAAGAACTTACACGACTACACTCCAAGAAGACAAGGAACCCAATTAAAAAATGGGCAAAGGACTTGAACAGACACTTCTCCAAGGGGGACATTCAGAAAATCCAAAGACACATGAAACAATGTTCAATATCCCTAGCTATCAGAGAGACAAAAATTAAAACCATAATGAGATACCACTTCACACCAGTCAGAATGGCCATCATAAGCAAAGCAATGAACAACAAGTGTTGCAGGGTTTGTGGAGAAAAGGGGACCCTAGTGCACTGTTGGTGGGACTGCAGACTGGTACAACCACTATGGAAAGCAGTATGGAACTTCCTCAGAAAACTAAAAATGGATCTGCCTTTTGACCCGGAAATTCCACTGCTGGGACTCTATCCTAAGAACACTAAAACACCAATACAAAAGAACCTTTGCACCCCGATGTTCATAGCTGCACAATTTATAATAGCTAGGTGCTGGAAGCAACCTAGATGCCCATCAGTAAATGAATGGATCAAAAAACTATGGTACATTTACACAATGGAATTCTATGCAGCAGAAAGAAAGAAGGAGCTCCTACCCTTTGCAGCAGCTTGTGTGGAGCTGGAAAGCATTATGCTAAGTGAAACAAGCCAGGCAGTGAAAGACAAATACCATATGATCTCACCTTTAACAGGAACCTAAACAACAAAATGAAGAAACAAGCGAAATATACCCAAAGACGCTGAAATAGAGGACAGGCTGACAGTGACCAGAGGGGAGAGAAGACAGAATTTCAGGAGAGAATGGGAAGGGTTTACAGGAACAAATTTAAAGGACACATGGACAAAAACTAGAGGGAGGGTGGTAATGGGAGGGAAGTGGGGAGGGTTGGGTGGGGGGCCTGGAATGGGAGTAAAAGGAAGAAAACTGTACTTGAACAATGATTAAAATAAAAAAAGAATAATAGAAAAAAGAATGTGTGGAGGATGCTCATAAATGGCATAGGTTACATCAGGCCCAGAAGACCTTTCTCCAGGTGGTTGTCGAACTTGTAAGACTCTTGTCATGCAGTTTTATACCCGGTGTCTTACTTTGGTGTTTGGCTTCTTGCTTTCATTGTGGAGCCCCTGTAGGAAAGAACCACCTGCCAGACATGGAGTAAATACTCAGTACTTTTCTGCTAGTTGATTGAATTTTGATTGATTAGGAAAGTATAGCACTGGGAAAGATGGCTTATAGGATTAATTTTGTATATTTGTGAGAGTCTCTCTAAATCTAAGGCAAGCATGCAATTTACATATGAGTTTTAGCCTTAGTGTTTTGAATAACATTTGTAGGCATCTGGTTGGACTCATAAAATCAAAGAGAACTTAATGTAATTATGGAAGTATTTTATATAGGTCTCATCTTTTAAAAATATGGGATTATGAGTAACATGCCAAACTATATAAGACAGCCAAAGAAGTCTTAATGATCAGGAAGCTGAACTTCTTTGGATAGATGAGCAAAGTGAAGCCTGGCAATGGGGGAGGATGGCTTGGCATCCCACAGCAAATCAGTGACAGAATAAGTCACTCTCTTTCTACACCTTGCACTGTAGTCTTACTGCTTCATTAAAGTAAAATAAAGTTGGCCATTTGCATATTCTTACTGCTTTGTATTTAATAGGGAAAAACCTCATTGATAACTGTATTTACTTTCTTTACAATTTTTCTCACAGAGTAAAAATATTATTCAATAAGCTTCTCAGAAAGTAACTAGATTGTGCTTAATTTTTCTTCTGTATCTTTTGTTTTAGGTAAGCCTTCCCAGTGATCCAAGCTTTGTTGAGGAAATCATGCAGGTGAGTTTAAACTCCTATTTCTGTGCCTTTTAATAATAAAGCAATCTATCTGTTTAAACTGCTTAAAGTAAGTATTGTTCTGTTTCTGGGAGTATAACTTCAAGACCCTTCTGCTTATACCTCCTGTCTCGTTTCTTACCTGTCATCTCCCCTCCTTGAATTAAGCTAGTCTCCTAATCTCACCAAGCTTCAGTCCTGCTCTTACATACTTATGGGTCTTTCATTTGGGGTATGGATGGACCACCTTTTAAAGGAAACTTCCCCCATTCTAATATCCTACCCTAAATTTTTGCCTTATGCTTTCTGTGATCTCAAGTCAACTTCATTGTTGCTTCCCACTACCTTGTTGATAGCAAATGGTTATGGAAATTGTAGCCTATAATGAGGAGTTGAGATATGGAAGCATGGATTGGAGAAGAGGAGAGAAAAGGGTGATGTCAAGTTGTAGGAAATGATACTGAAGTGGTGAATTTGTGCACGAGAATAACATGGAGAAAGCACACATTTACAAAAGGTGGCAATGACCTCTCCCAAAAATGAATGATTAACCAAAGGGAAATACCAAAGCCAAGCCAGAAAAATGAATTTTCTCTAGCTTTTGGAATCATAAGACAATGTGGTACATGAAAAGAAAAAATCATGGGAGAGAGCTCCAGTCTTGCCTCTACCATTTGTCATTTCTATGATTTGGACAAATGGGTTAATCTTTCCGAATTTCTCTTCCTTGTCTGTAAAAGAGGACAATGATACCTGTTTTAACTCCCTTATAAACTGCCAAGTAGTAAATGCTTGTTATTTTGATAAATGATGACCACTGTGGCCATGAGAAAACCATGCAGGCTTTCCATTGGGGAAAGAAAACAATCTCTGTGCCAGTTAAAATTCTGCACCCCTTTCCTCACTTACCAAAGTCATTCCAGCTCCCCCTGAAACTCCTCCTGGTAAGTGCCTTCTTAGCAGCCCAGTGTGTGAAGCAAACCCTGTGAAAACACAACCAATCTAAAAATAATAATCAGAAAGCTATTTGCTATCAAATTGAATAGCCATATGATTTTACCTTTTGTGAATATTTATGTATCTTTTCAGCTCTAAGATATTGTTATTGACTGTTAAAAATAAGTCCCATCACCCTGGTCAGAGATAAGACTATCTGAATTAGGTATATACTGGCTACTTTTGTAAGATAAGAGGCCCAGGAACCTCTTAGTCATCTCTCCCTTGGGCCCAGTGGTCTGGGTGTGGGTTTGGTGATTGGTGTGAAATACACAAATACGATGTACTCTAGGAACCCAGTTGCTTGCTTTTTCCATTGGGTGGAGAAATATCAGATATACCAAATATACCAAATCCTTACCAGTGTGTTGACTGCCTTCCTTAAAGAAATATCTTACCCTGGTTTCTACAGTGGTCCTATTTTTCCAAATGATGTCAGTGGTCTTTTATCAATTTTCAAAAGAATGCCACACCCATTTCAAAATCACCACCTAATTTGTCACAATTAAAATCTCTACTTAAGAGTAGCCTGGCACAGGTGCCTAGGTGGCTCACACAGTGAATAAGTGAAGGTAGAAGGTGAACACCTGTCAGGAGCTCACAACTCCAGTCTGCTGGGGAAGTCACTTATAGAAATTATGGAATGTCACTTAAACATGGAAATAAAAGAAGCAGGTTGCCTTAGTAAGCTTGTAAAACTTAGCACCCTATGGAGAGTAACAAAAGTTCTTTTGTTGTTCTTACAAGAAAGCCTATGGAAATGTCTTCTATTTTTAGGGGGCTATAGACTATATATAATTCTTTTTTTCCACCAACACCCTTAATGTGTGAGCTTCTTTTATTGAAAAATAACATGTTTCATTTGCCATGCTTAAAATAGAAAGAAGTGGAAGGGTTAAGTCAAGGAATTTGTATAAAGGACCTATGGACAAAAACAACAGGGGAAAGGATTGCATGTGGAAAGTGGGAATGGGTAGGGCAAGAGACAGTAATGGGGGGGGAAATGGGGACAGCTGTAATTGAACAACAATAAAAAAAGAAAATGTACAAAAATAAGCTTTCCGAAATGTATGTCCCAAATTTTATTGCTAATTCTTAAATTCTTATAGACAACATTATATATCACAACAGAGCTCTTGCTGTATGCATATTTTTGTTATCACATGTTCGTGTTCCTATTTGCTTGAGGGCCTTGGACACCTTTGGATGGTTCCACAGTATGTTTCTTCATCATCTTGCTCCCCATATGCCTCCTTCTTTGAGGAAGCACCTTTCTCTTTCTCTCCAACTATCTCTGACCCCTTCAGTGCTTTTCAAACTAAGCAGAGTCAAGAGTAAGTGAGGTCATCTTCTCTTCCTTACTGAAGTGGAGCTATGCAGAGGAAGGAGCCCAGGGACAGAAACAACTAGCCTCCAGTTGTTTGTGATGTTCTTTCACTTCCTAGCTGTGTGGCTTTTTAGTCTTTTCAACTAGAAAGTTGGGGAGTAATTATTTACCCACCACCCAACTGCAGTGAATGCATACGCTGTTTGTATATATACCATGGGGATCTCAGTATGTTTGCTCTTCCAACTTTCCCAAACTCCCTGATCCACCCCCTTCTTTTCCTCTACAGCACTGCAGACAAATGCACACAAACCTACTTTATCTCACATAGGGCTGGACTTCTTTTATTAACCAAAGGCAACACAAAGGACCTCTACCCCACTCTCAGCCCCTCAGTAGCCAGGCGATGGAACTACTTTTGCCTAATCCATTTCATTTTGACTCCTTTCTCCAAAATGCTGTTCAAATTCAAACTAGCTCACTTCCTTGGAAAGTTTCTCTCACCATTTCTCTGATAATGGGCTCAACTTCGTTTCAGACCAGTACTTCCAACTTTCTTTGTTTGCTTGCACTCATGGTTCTCATACTAGTCTGGTTCTCACACTAGTCTGTAGCCCATCTTGTCTGTCTTTCTAGGGCTCATTTGACCTGGTATGGCAACCTTATTCCCCTATAGCACATGACTGCCTTTCAGAATATGTGAACCTTGTTATCTTATCTTGATCATAATATACATGGTAGTTCCTTATTATTTCTGGAAGTTGAATCCCAAAAAGGTTATAAATGACTTGCAATCAAGGGTGAGGCTAGTATAAAGCAAAGAAAAAATGTAACCTTATCTTTGGTTTACACTACACCTGACTTTTAACCACACTATCACAAACCTACGGAAAGAATAATTTGAATTATAAAAAATAAACTATTTAAACTGTACTTCTAGGAAATATATACAAAGGAAATGAAAACACTAACCTGAAAAAAATCTGCACTCCCACATTCAAAGCAGCATTATTCAAAATAGCCAAGATATGGAAATAACCTAAGTGTCCACTGATGGATGAGTGGATAAAGTTGTGGTATGTGTGTTTATATATACACAACAGAATACTATTCAGCCATAAAAAATAAGGAAATCCTATTCATTTGTGACAATATGGATGGACCTTGAAGAAGACAAATACTATATGATCTCACCTATATTTGGAATCTAAAAAGAACAAAGCCATTGAAAAAGAAATTAGACTTTCATTTACCAAAGGCAAAGGTAAGGGGAAGGGAAATTAGAGATAGGTGGTCAAAAGCACTAGGGATGTTATGTAGAATATGACTACCAAAGTGACCATTACCATATGGTATATAGGAAAATTGTTAAGAGAGTAAATATTATGAGCTCTCATCACAGGAAGACTTTTTTTCCTTTTTTATTTCTCATCTTTTCACTGTATTTATATGAGAAGAGGGACGTTAGCTGAACCTATTGTGGTAATCATTTCACAATATATAAAAATCAAACTATTATGCTGTACTCCTTGTACTTACACAGTGATGTATGTCAATTGTTTACCTGAATCTATCCTCAATTCACAAGTTACAGTCCACTTTATAATTTACATCATAATGGAATAAAGCAACAGTTCATTTCACCATTTGTTGTTTCCTTAATTTGTACAAATTCAATTATGTCAAAATAACTTCAAGCAGTTTTCAAACAAACCTGAACTTACCAATCTACAGCACCTTTCTGGAAAAATGTCATTTTCCCACAGAATAGTTGCATAAATTCAGTTGTTTTTACTACTTGACAAAAACATTATTGCTTATTATAAATTTTACAAATCATAAACTTCAAGGTAGCAACCTGGTCAATGCAGCCCCATGTGTGCACCTGCTTTTGTCAGCATGCCATTTTTCTCTTGAAAGTCAAGTTACCTTCAAGTACAAACAGAAATGAAAAATAATAATCCTGGCCCGAGTGATGGCATTTTGCAGTCACAATTCATCACCTGAGGGATTCATAAGCTGCTTGTATGTAATAATATGTGCAGCAGCAGAAGCTTTTCTGAATAACATGGGGTTTTATGGGTCTTCAAGTAATCATTTCTGGAAGAGTTAAGCCAAGGAGAACAGCATGTACTAAATGGATGGATGTTCAATGATTATTAGTTTTGCAGTTGTATGATTTATTTATTCCTAGTAACAATTTGCTTTAAAATATCAACAAAGTAACAATTAAATCCTTTCTAGAGTAAAAAATGCACTTATAGTGCTTCTCGTAGATTTGACCTTGAACAGGCGTGTTTCCTACCAAAGTACTTTCAATAGCTGATAATTTCATAGGCAAACATCTGTAACAGCAACTCACTGTTTATGAGGGATATCGAATTTGCTAGCCAAGATTTTGGCAGCTTGATATGATAAACTATTGTCTCACAGATCTCTCCCTACCTATAGGTCAGGTTGGTAATCACTGATGTGGGCACTTCTTATTGATTACATTATCTGTGTTTACAGCATTATAAAGTATGGCAATTCTACTAAGCTCTGTGTTTAAGTTTATAGTTTCAGCATGAAAAAAACTTACTAAATAATTTCAGAATGACTGCATAGTACCTGCTATTTTTTTTTTTTTTTTTACTTTTAAAGAGGAAAAAATGAAAAGGCACATCTTAACAGTGGGAAAAATGTGCCAGGAAGCAAAATTGGTCAGATAATTATATTGGAAAGAAAGTTTGATTACATTATCATAACTATGAAGCATAATCAAATACCTTTCAGTACAATTTATTTGATAAGTGTAACCAATAATTTGGCAATAGATTTTATATTCTGTCAAATTAATGTATAAATAATGTTCAAATTGGAATCATACAAACAATTTTCTATATAGTTGTCTTCAATACTAATACTTCTGGAATGTTTCAAAAAGCATCTCTCTTATACTGGGGTGAACTTTTAAAATTATAGTTCCCTGAACTAGTAATATAGTATTCCATCCAAGAAAGGCAAAAAGTGTTAAATATAATTTAGACTATAATTAATGTTAACAATGATGAAGTCAAATGAAATAAGTAATGATTGTACTCTGCTATTATGATGACTAGATCTTACCTAATATCATTGGGAAATATGTAAAATTGTCAGTAGACGAAAATGCCCTTGGCTGGGTAAATTATGTGGAGTATTGCTGTTTCTGAAGCTAATCCAAAGCACTAATGGGCCTAATATGTAGTATATATATGTGAGGTGAGCTAGTTATGGAACCAAATTAGCCCATAAGAGATATTACCCATTATTTGCCTCCCCATAATCATTTCCTGTCTTCTCAAACACAAATCAACTTAGAAAGATGCTAAATTTAATTATAACAATTATTATGTGAACAATATAGGTTAGCCATCCTGTGTGCTTCCAAATTCACTTAAAGATTGTCAGTTTAAATATTTTCATCTGGAATCTGGGGATTTACATCTAATATATGATGTGAATTTTATTTTTAATTATATTTTATTGTTCATGCTATTACAGTTGTACCAATTTCCCCCGTTTTTCCTCCTACACCCAGCACCCCCAACACCCTCAGGCAATCTTCACACCATTGTCAATGTCCATGGGTCATGCATATATGTTCTTTGGCCATTTTATCCCCTATTCTATACTTTATATTCCCATGAATATTCTGTAACTATGAATTTTTACTTCTTAATCCCTTCACCTTTTTCACTCACAAACCCCCTCCCTGGCCACTCTCCCATCTGGCAACCATCAAAATGTTCTCTGTATCTATGATTCGCTGCTGTTCTACTTGTTTGTTTATTTTGTTTTTCGGTTCAATTGTTGATAGATATGTATTTTTTGCCATTTTATTGTTCATAATTTTGATTTTCTTCTTCTTAAAGAAGACCCTTTAATAATTTCATATAATAATGGCTTGGCAGTGATGAAGTCCTTTAACTTTTTCTTGTTTGTGAAGCTCTTTATCTGTTCTTTCATTCTAATGATAGCTTTGCTAGGTAGAGTAATCTTGGTTATATGTCCTTGCTTTCTATCACTTTAAATATTTCTTGTCAATCCTTTCCAGCCTGCAAAGTTTATTTTGAGAAATCAGCTGAAAGTCTTATGGGGACTCCTTTGTAGATTTTTCTCTTGCTGCTTTTAAGATTTTTCTCTTTGTATTTAACCTTTGGAATTTTAATTATGATGTGTCTTGGTGTGGGCCTCTTTGGGTTCTTCTTGTTTGGGACTCTCTGTGCTTCCTGGACTTGTATGTCTATTTCCTTCACTGAATTAAGGAAGTTTTCTGTCATTATTTTTTCAAATAGGTTTCCAATTTCTTGTTCTCTCTCTCTTCTCTTCCCAACATCCCAATGACGTGAAAATTGGTACACTTGAGTTTGTCTCAGAGGCTCCTTATACTGTCCTCATTTTTTAATTCTTTTTTCTTTTTGTTGTTCTTATTGGTTGTTTTTGTTTCACTGGTTTGATTCTCAGCTTCATCCATTCTACTGTTGATTCCTTGCAAATGATTATTTATTTTAATTAGCATACCCTTTGTTTCTGACTGGATCTTTTTTATTCTGTTGAAGTCCTTACTACATTCATTGAGCATTCTTATAACCAGTGTTTTGAGCTCTGCATCTAGTAGCTTGCTTATCTCCATTTTGTTTAGTTCTTTTTCTAGGTTTTTGTTCTGTTCTCTCGTTTGGGCCATGTTTCTTTGTCTCCTCATTTTGGCATCCTCCTGGTATTTGTTTCTGTGTATTAGGTAAAGTTTCTCCCAGGCTTTGTAGAGTGGCCTAATGTAATAGATATCCTGTAGGCTCCAGTGGCACAGCCTCTCCTATTACCAAGCTGGGTACTCAAGGTGAACACACTGTATGGGCTGTGCACACCCTCCTGTTGTAGTTGAGCCTTGATCACTGTTGGCACGTCCAAGGTCAGCCACTGCTGAACGTACTCTGCATTTATTTAACCTTTGTAATAAGAGTCACACAGCAGAACTTACTCTGAAGATGGCTTCAACTTGTGCTGGGCTTGGAGGTGCCCAGGCAAGGCCAAGCTGCGAATCAAGGCTGGCTTGCTGCTAGTGCTGGGACTGGAGCAACTTAGTGAGAGGTACAGGGCTCCCTGAAGTCAGATGTTCCTTGTTTGAGAGAGTTTAGGAAAACCTGAAGCATGGGACAAGACAAGCCATTCTTATGGAATAGCCACTGGACACAGCTTGGGTTGGCCTGAAATTTGGGTGGAGCAAGGCTTCTGGGAATCACCTGGGTGGGGCAGTAATAGCCAGGCTGATGGAGTCTCAGATATGGTAACTGCTGCTGACTCTGTGTGGGGAGGGTTCAGAAAAGAAACAATGGTCTCTGCTATCACTTCTGTCTGGGAGAGAGATGCTCCTTAGCTCTTGCCATGATACCAGATAATGTACTTCCTCCCCATATGTCTCTGATGCCTTTCACTTTGCTGTCCCCTGCTGGAGTCCAGCTCCAGCAGGTCTAGGGATTCACAATGGATGGATGGCATCGGCGAAGGAATGACACGAGAGGTGCAATTTCAAGCTCAGTGGCCAGGCATCTCTGCCTGGGCTCTTGAGTTTTTTATTTTTATACAGTTGGGTGTGTACATGTGGCATGTGTGAAAGCAATAAAAAATGAGGTTTTTAAAGCATATTTGCTTTATCTTTATTCTGCAGAAAATAGGAAGCAGCTATCTATTGTATACGATTGTGCAAGCTTTTAGCTCCTAATCGTTGCAATTAATCAGTAACACATTTTACCACATTATATAACACCTTAATTTCTTAAAGCTTAACTTAATTTTAATATATATATTTTAAAGTTGCAAGCTGGGCACGTAGCTGGGCACATGACTTTTTTAGCTCACTGGCAAAGGCCATGCAGAAGGCTTTCGTGGTCAATGTGGTTAGTACCTGTCTCTCACTTCTCACTTCAGCACCAGAACCCTGTCATCTTTTGCCAGTAATCTTTATTTTGCTCAGTCCATTCAGCTGCCTGCCATTTACCTTGGTGTTGATGTATTTTTATTATTTGTTTCTATCTTTGATGTCTGACTTTTTAGGCAATAAACACCATGAGGGTCCTGATGGCTTAAGCATTCATAGAAAAGGAGTGTATAATAATCTTTCCAATGCCCACTCTTTGAACTCTCTAACCCGCTTAGGAGGACACTCTGGTGGGGAGTCACTCTCCAATGAGCTGTCATTTTCTTGCTTACTTTCAAAGAACTGTATTTCTTCTGTGGAATTGCCATTTGTCCCAGTCCCATGGTAAATCACATAGACCCTAAGCACGTGCAGTAATACAATGATTAAGCAGAGGAGTGCCAAGTACTTTCCCCTGCCGTGTCTGCTGTGCAGACATTCGGCTCCCTCTGTGACTGTGTCAGACAGCAGGGCTGGGTTGGCTCTCCGCAGTCCCCCACACTGGAGCCTAGAGGGAATGACCCTGAGTAAGTCTGTGCATGGGTCCTTTAAGAAGATCTGCTAGGGATTTCAGCAATTTCTGTTTTCCACAGTCTCAGTCTCTGCAGGATTTTATAGGTAGGAGTTATGGTGACTTCTTTTCCTGGCACTGGAACCCTGGGCTGGGGGGACTGGTATGTGACTAGAGCCCTTCACTCCTGAGATAGCCCTCCCTATTTTTATCTGTCACATGTGGGTGTGGAACCAGCCTGTTCCACATTTCTGCCCCTCCTACTAGTCTCAATGTGGCTTTTACTTTAATTCCATAGTTGTAGGACTTCCATTCAGCTTGATTTCTGATGTTTCTGAATGATGGTTGTTCTACAGTTTAGTTGTAATTTTGATGTGATTCCACGAGGAAGCAAGTGCCACATTTACCTATGATGCCATTTTGATCATGATGTGAATTTTGAATGATTAAACAGATGTCATTGGGAAAATGAGTAATGTGAGTAATTAGGTGACTGGCCTAATGAATCATGGGAATCTGTAAAATATGGAAACATGCCAGAGAAGAGATGATGTCAAAGACCATTAACTTAGCAACTTAACATTTAGCTGCCCAGGCAGTGAGCAAGAGTAGCCCCTTTAAAATCTGAGTAAATATACGAGTCCCTATATATCTCACGTGTGCTATAAAGATGTCTGTTCTATGTCAATGTGTTCCTCTTTGTGAATATGGTGATTTATTATTTTCTATTGAATTGAATGAAATCAGGTGAGAATTAAAGCCATGCATAATATTAACACCTACTTTCTGTATCTTGGTTGTACAGAGAGGGAAACAAAACAATATATTCATTTGCAAAAACCACTATGCTTATCTGAAAGAATTAATAGCTTCCAATTGTTGTTTAAGAAGTAGCCTTTTATCCTGCCTGTGCTTGTATGATTGAGTTGGGGAAAAATAGATAATACAAGTACCATAATAACCATTCCATTTGAATCTGTGTAAAGGTAAAACAGAATCTCTGGAAAATGTATTGAGGAAGTAGCCTCTCAAAGTCAATTTGGTAGGCATCTTCCACTTTTGAAATGAAAGATAAAGCAAGGCCTGTTCCTTATCTTGTTAATCACCAAACACACCAGGGAGAATGAGAAAAAGAGGTGTTAGCTCTGTAATCGATCTAACTAGAAGACATCCATAAGTCTAAATTACAAATTATTTTGTGAAGGTCAAACAGGGAAAAATCCAAGAGATGGTTCTCATAGTAATGAATCTGGGGCATAGTTGATGAAGCACAGATTTGCAGGATATGGGGCACAGCATGAAAAGCAAAAACAATATTGCAGTAATCAGAATGAGTGTGAATGTTTGTGATGTGAGTTCCCATGGACCAAGTCTGGACACACATATCTTGAGAATGTGAAAGGCAGAATTAAATGAGAAATTGAATAAACTAATTCACATTTGTGGAAATCAGTTTGTTTCTCAAGCAAAATGAAAGAGTTGAGATGCTGCTTTGTGAGAAGTCTGCAGGGCTTATGTCTTTTGATAAGATAGAAGTAAAGGTCAAAGCAATTGTCACACACCTGGTGTTCAGAAGAGATTCTTGCTGGTCTTAGATGAAGCTATAAACCCCACTGCCACCAAAAAATAATCCTCCAAATAACTGGTCCAGAAAGAACTCTTATCATTAAAAAATTAGTAATAATCAAAAAAGGAATCATCATAAGAGCTATGCAAAACTACACACACAAAAAAGCATATGAGAAAAACATAGCAGGAAAAAGTATTGCTAGGGAACAAATTAAAGCTATTACCAATGTAGTTGCATTAATTGTTTTTAAAAAGCAATTTTACCTGAAAAACAAGAGCCAAAGAGCTAAGAGGTGCTATTTAAAAAGTAGATAAATCAAGACCTGAAAAATGTATAAAACAAGGAATAACGAAGAGAAATAACTTCTCAGCTACAGACAAAATAAAATAATCATGAGTAGTACTTTACTGGGTGCTACTCAGTTTGACTGGGAATCAAACTGGTGATAACTTAAATAACTTTCCAGGTTCAACAGCTAGTGTGACAGAGCCAAGATTTCAACTCAGGCTGTTAATCATTATGCATTCTACCTTTCACCATAAAGATACAAAGCTGAAGGAGTAGGTTTTAAGTGAGTACAACAGGGCTCAGCCCCTGACCCAGTGGATAAAAGGATGCTAGGTGAGATTGCTAATAGCATCTGTCAGAATCAGAAAAACAGCTTATCAGATAGACCAAATCTAATAAATGAAGTTCCATAGGAGTATAACTATATGGTAATGCATTTGAGTCCACCAATGTTTAAAGAAGACAAGAAAAGTTTAACAGAAACATACATTACTACCCACAAATGTATTGATAGAAAGCAAGCATCTAGAGAAAGGATCTACAAACTTTTAAAGGACCAGATTATAAATATATGCAGTTATTGAGGTCATATGGTCTCTGTCTCAATTACTCAACTTTGTTATGTTAGCATAAAGCATTCATACACAATATGTTTCAAAAATGCTTGTGACTGTATTCCAATAAAACTTTATTGACAATACCAGTCAGTGGATCAGATTTGGCCTGTGAGATATAGTTTGCTGACCTCTGTACTAGAACACCTAGAACTGAGAAGGTAACAGATTCCCTTTGACCTGATACTTAGACCACACTTAGCATATTGTATTGATTTTTGGCTAGCACATTAAAATATTATATTCAGTAAAATTTACTGTTTTTTTAGTTACAGTCCTATGAGTTTTAACATAGCATAGATTTTTCTAATCCCCACCTTTAGAAGGCTACAAATCAAAATTAATATCCAAAAAATTCTTCATATTACCCTTTGGTAATCAGACTCTCCTCCCCACCTTCCAAACCCTATGTAACACTGATCTGTTCTCTGTTCCTACAGCATTGTCTTTTTTAGAATATTTTATAAAAAATACACATTATACAATCCTCCCATAGTGATTCTTTCACTCAGCATATGACTTTGAAATTCACTCAGGTTGAATTATCTGTACTGATAATTCATTCCTCTTTGTTCCTGAGTAATATTTTATTACATGGATATCCAATATTTCATTTATCCATTCACTCATTGAAGGACAATTGGGTTGTTTCTAGCTGTTGGTAATTTTTGTGAATAATCTTGCTACTGATAATTGTGTACAGATTTTTGAGTGAACCTTTATTTTTCTTGAGTATATACCTAGGAATGGGATTGACAAATCATATGGTTGGTATATATTTAACTTTATGTAAAAGTGCTGAATTGCTTTCTGGAGTGGCTGTACCATTTTTCATTCACACCAGCAATACATGAAAGATTCTGTTAATTAGCATTGTTGTTAGCACTTGATCTTATATCTATTTTTTATTTCACCATTTCTAATAGATGTGTAATGGTGTGTCATGGTTTTAAATAGCATTCACCAAATGACTAGTGATATTGAGCATCTTTTTATATACTTATTTTCAGTTTTGTATATCTTATTTGATGAAGTGTTTCTTCAAATCTTTTACACTTTTAAAATATTAGGTGGTTTGTTACATTATTGCTGAATTTTGAGAGTTCTTTATGTATTCGGGATATGTCTTTGGTCAGTTATGTGTTTTGCATATTTTTTCCAGGCTATGAATTGTCTTTTCATTCCATTGATGATGCTTTTCTAAGAGCAAAAGTTCTCTTATGGATTGTGACAAAAGTGTGACCAAAAGTGTCAGGTCTAAGAATTTGTCTAACTCAAGGTCATAAAAATTTCCTCCCATGTTTTGTTCTAAGAGTTGTATAGTTTTATGTTTTACATTTATGTCTCTGATCTGCCTTGAATTGATTTTGGTATATGGTGTTAGGTGTAGGTTGAAGCTTATTATGTTCATTTTGTTCTTGTACCATTTGTTGAAAAGACTATCTTTCTCTATTGAATTTATTTTGCATTTCTGTATAAGTACTTTGATGTTATTTATGTGGTTCTATTTCTGGACTCTGTAGTTTATTTCATTGGTCCATGTCCTTGGCCTTTCATCAATACCATAACATGTTGAATATTGTAGCTTTATGGTATGTCTTAACTTTGTTTTATTGTTCAAGTACAGTTGTCCCCATTTCCCTCCTCATGACTCCCCCCACCCCAGCCATCCCCACTTCCCACCCTTGATCCTACCCACCTTTGGTTTTGTCCATGTGTCCTTTATAGATGTTCCTGAACACCCTTCCCCATTTTCCTCTCACTATTCCCTCACATCTCCCCTCTGGTTATTGTCAGTTTGTTCTTAATTTCAATGTCTCTGGTTATAGTATGTCTTGAAATAGGATAATGTGAATCCTCCAATTTTTTTCCCCAAAATATTTTGGCTCTTCTAGATCCCTTTCCAGTCCATATGAGTTTTAGAAACATGTTGTCTATACTTACAAAAAATCCTGTTTGAAAGATTTTTAGTATTGTGTTATATCCATAGATCAATTTGGGGAAATTTGACAATTTTATTTACCTTGTTGCTTCTTTCAATTCAGGAACACAATGTGCCTTTCCATTTATTTAGGTTGGTCATTCTATTTTTAGAGGGAAATTAATATTTTATTATTACATTTTGGGGAAAATCCAAACCCATTGAAAAACTATATGAACAAAGTTATCCATTACAACATTATTTGTAATAGCAAAAATTAAATTCTAATATACCCAACAAAAGTAAATTCTGATCTATACACCCAAAAATAATTGGCCATTAAAATGTTAGCTTTGAGTGTGATTTGGTGACATGAAAAAACTTATGATATAATATTAAATGAAATAACCAGAATACAACAATATAATTTTATAGCTATTTAAAAATAAAGATAAAAAACTAAAGGAAAATATTCTGAAATAATAATTTTTATTTTATTGGAGTGATAGGATTATGAGGTTTTTCTTTTTTAATTTTCTCAATTTTTATAATTTATATCACTTTAATAAAAATTTTTAAGAACGATGCTGCTGAACAGAATTGCCTTTAGCAAAGTGTAAGCAGAATAGTGAATGGATTTAAAATCAGATTGGCTGGTGATAAAATAACCAGAAGAAAATTGACTTAGAAGAGGGAGCAGGTCATGAATGCTTGATCTACTTACTGTATGGAAGGTAGACTCAGAGGCTAAATTTAGGATAGGAGGCCTGAAATGGTGGAACCCAGCCCCTCCAGGGCACTTATAGGGGGATAAGTATTTGAGCAATAAAAATAAGAATGCTCTAGGGAGACATCATCATTAAAGAAGTAAATCTTCACTCTTCTCACCTGTTGAACATTTTTTGCCAATTTACCCACTCTAAATCTCACTTACAAAATTGTGATAATACTGCCTAATTTTCATAATTAGTGGGAAGATTGAGTGAACTGATGTATGTGAAGCCCCTAAAATAGTGCTTGGAACACTTAATAACTCTCCCCTGTTCCACCTAGTGGATTTGTCTAAGGATAGAAGGGAAGTGAAGTCTATGTCACCAAAGCTTTTCAAGAAGAGATACTGTGTTCTAAAAACATAAAGGGTAAACTTCCAAATCCTTATTTTGGCAGACAAATAAAAAAAACCTTAGTTGTATGCCGTAACTAGTGCCTACCTAATCTCTTGCCACTTTTCCCAATGGCATGCTCTTTTCTCCATCTTCCAACAGACTTCTTTTCCTTCCTTAAAGATGCCATCCTCTCCCCCGAGTCACCCCCAATCTGTGTCTGTTGGCTCTTTCAAATGCTTGGAACCTCATCCACTCTTGTATGCTTGGTGAACTCCTGTTCACACCATGTGAGAGCCAGCACAGAGATTACTTCTTTTCTTAAGCCCTAAAACTGTTCAAATGAAATTAATCACTCTCTTTCTCCTTCTGGGTCCTCAGAACTTGTTGAACACCTACACTTGTCACCTATATGTGTTAGGGGGAGCTGCCTCTCATGGTATGGTGCAATGTTCTTTAGAGCAGAGACTGTCAAATTCTGTCCTTTTGGCCTAACCCATAATCATGCCCCCCCCACACACATACATAAAAGTGATTAGAACAGCTTTATAAATATTAGATATTATAATGACTCAATTTCTTATTTTTCCAAATAATGTATTTAGTGCCACATTTTATGTTTTTCCATTGCCAATTATTATTTAATATAATTGATCTACCCTACTTTTAATGTCATTCCTCAAAGTACAATAATGTTAGCATTAGCACTTTAAATAATACATTGATTACAGTAGGGCCCCATATGATTGCTATAATTGGAGAAAGGAGAGACAATTCAAATCTCTCAAATAATGTTAAGGGGACTGATTTGGTATTATTCACTGTGCATATTATCATTGTGGTCAAAAGAAAGAAGCTTTTATGAGATGTGTTTTTTCCTCCAGAGTGAGCATTCCAGACCATTTTGTGATTGAAAGCCTGTATGCTGTTTCCATTAAATACTCTCAGCCTTACAGCAAGGATTATGTCAAACTAGTGCATTTCCCCAAAACATTCCATTACTGGGATGGACATGCTAACATGAGCAGATGCATTCAGGTCTCCCCTAGCAACATGTTAATTAGAAATTGCCAAATTACAAAACAAAAAAAAAAAGAGAGAGAACTAAGGCCCATCAAAAACAAAAGCAGACAAAAGCATCCTCATTGTCTGGGCCTCTGATAGTTTTGTATTCAGTTCCCTAACCAGCTTCTCAGGAACTGTTGGGACTGAAGAAAACCTGAGAAGCTTGCCCACCCTCAAACATTACAGCCTTTTCCCTGCTTTTTAACACAGGAGCCCCTGGCATAGTGATACACACCAAATACTCTTGATACAAAAGTGAATGGTTGTCTGATCTGGAAGCTCCACCTTGATGTTGTTAGAGCCTGGTCTGTGTTACAAAGACCACATAGCATTTCGAAGACCACTGGCCTTTGGAAGAACTAGGATAAGAGTAAAGAAGTGTACCATTGACACTGGACTGGGCATCAAGAGACCTTAAAGTTAGTCCCAACCCTTAAACTCCTTGTTTTGTGACCTTCAGCTAGTTTATTAACTATTATGTGCTTCAGGTTTCCCATCTATAAAACTGAATTGTTAACTACAGGGTCTGGCACAAATAATGCCCATTTTTATTATAAAATATTTTATTACAAAACCATAAGTATGTAATTCTGTAACATAACAATATCACACTCAAGCACATCATGTGACATTTTAGGTGAAATATTCAAAGTAAAACTATAAATTACTACACCCATATTATTACCCTGCCAACCACACTCAAGCAGGCCTTAATTCTGCTGGACCCTGTATTTTGCACTAATACAGTAAGAATAGCCACATGTGAGTGCTTATTTAAATATAAGTTAATTACATTTTAATAGAAGTTTAGTTCCTCAGTCCATTAGGCATGTTTCAGTGTTCAGTAGCTATATAGTGCCAGTGGCTGTCATAAGACAATACAAAATGCAATATTTCCATCATTGCAGAAAGTTCTAGTCAAGGGAAGTCCCTCTAGATTATAACTTAAGATCCATCTAGGTCTTAATTCTGAGTGCTATCATTAAATAAAACCAAATAGTTTTACCTTCTCAACTATGTACTCTCAGCCTTGTTTAGAATATATCTGAATAATTTATTTCCATTCTGAGGCTTATGTAAAGTATATTAATCTAATGCTACTCTAGCTCTGAAAAATGTGCCTACTATATAAAAAAGAACTAAAAATCTAACTAAATAGGTAGAAAGTGATAAAGTGGATGTTCTCAAAAAGGAGAGAGGACAGAAATTTAAGACATACATAACTGGCTTTGTGGGAATGCAGGGAAGTACTCACCCTCAGTTCAAGCCTCAGGCAAGCCACCTTTCTCTGGGTACAGTAGGAGTGATCATGCCTTCATCATCAGGCTCTAAGAAGGAAGAGTGTATGAAACCTTTGAAGGGTTCATTCCAGAAAAATCACTTGGGACTTTAGATGACAATTACTTCCTAGGGAGAGTTGGTTACCCAGGCCTTGATCTGTACTATCATAGACATTTAAGACCCAAATTATTAATCTTAGAAAGGTCTAAGTCCTGAGAACAGCCATTCACTGGATTGAATTTTGGTGACAAGGCACATTTAACAAATCTAGCCCTCTCTACAGAGGGCTGTATGACAATCATACAGAAAAGCAAAAAAGAATGGTTCTGCTGCATGTTGTGCAGTGTTACCTTTATAGAGCCCATCCTCATGGAGCATGGCGGTAACAAAAGTCCAGAGCACAAACCCAGACCCCTGGACAAAGGTCATTGATCTGTCACATACTGCCTACATGACTTTGTGCCAGTGGTTGCTTTTCTTGGAGACTCAGGCATTTGATATATGAAAAAAGAACTAAAAACAAAAAAAAAAAAAACAAAAAAAAAACAAAAAAAAACTACTTTCCTGAATTCTACAGTGGATGAAATAGAATAACTTAAATGAATCATTCTATTAATTCTAACCCCTATATTCATTCAATCTTCTATTGGATTTTATTGTGAGTCTACTTATTGTTGTTTAACAATTCCAAATATATTTTTAAATTGTTGTTCAAGTACAGTAGTCTTACTTTTCCCTCCACCACTCCACCCCACCTCACCTCTCTTCCCACCCTCATAGTTACACCATTAGGATTTGTCCATGGGTCCTTTATACACTTTTTGTTGACAGCCCTTTACCTATTTTCCACCATTACCCTTTGCACCCTCCACTCTGGTTACTGTCAGTTTGCGCTGCATTTCAATGTCTCTGATTATATTTTGCTTGTTTGTTTGTTTTGTTGATTAGGTCCCACTTATAGTTGACATCATATGGTATTTGTCTTTCACTTCATAGTTTATTTCACTTAGCATAATGATCTCCAGATCTATCCATGCTGTCAGGAAGGATAGGGACTGCTTCTTTCATTCTGCTGCATAGTATCCTATTGTGTAAATGGATACAGTTTTTAAAAATATATATTTTATTGATTATGCTATCAAAGTTGTCCCATTTTTTTCCTTTACTTCCTCTCTGCCCTATACTTCCTCTCCCACCATCATTCCCCCACCTTAATTCATGCCCACGAGTCATACATATAAGTTCTTTGGCTTTCCCATTTCCCATACTATTCTTAACCTTCCCCTGTCTATTTTCTAACTACTATTTATGCTTCTTATTCCCTGTACATTTCCCCCATTCTCCCCACTTCCAACCCTCAATGTGATCTCTATTTCTGTGGATCTGTTCCTGTTCTAGTTGTTTGCTTAAATTGTTCTTGTTTCTTTTGCTGTTGTTGTTATTTTTTTTTAGGTTTGGTTATTGATAGTTGTGAGTTTGTTGTCATTTTAATGTTCATAATTTTGATCTTCTTATTCCTGGATAAGTCCCTTCAACATTTCATATAATAAGGGTCTGGTGATGATAAATTCCTTTAACCTTATCTGGGAAGCACTTTATCTGCCTTTCATTCTAAATGATAGCTTTGCTGGATAGAGTAATCTTGGATGTAGGTCCTTGCCTTTCATGACTCTGAATATTTCCTTCCAGGCCCTTCTTGCCAGCAAGGTTTCTTTTGAGAAATCAGCTTGATAGTCTTACGGGAACTCCTTTGTAGGTAACTGTCTCCTTTTCTCTTGCTGCTTTTAAGATTATCTCCTTTCCTTAATCCTGGCTAATGTAATTATGATGTGCCTTGGTGCTTGCTTCCTTGGGTCCAACTTCTTTGGGACTCTCTAAGCATCCTGGACTTACTGGAAGTCTATTTCCTTTGCCGGATTTGGGAAGTTCTTCTTCATTATGTTTTCAAATAAGTTTTCAATTTCTTGCTCTTCCTCTTCTCATTCTAGCACCACTATGATTCTGATGTTGGAACATTAAAATTGTCCCAGAGGTTCCTAAGCCTCTCCTTATTTTTTTTGAATTCTTGTTTCTTCATTCTGTTCTGGTTGAATGCTTTTTTTCTTTCTTCTACTCCAAATCATTAATTTGAGTACCAGTTTCCTACCTTCACTGTTGGTTCCCTGTATATTTTCCTTTATTTTGCTTTTCATAGCCTTCCTTTTTTCCTCTGTTGTGTGACCATATTGAACCAATTCTGTGAGTTTCCTCATTACCAGTGTTTTGAACTCTGCATCTGATAGGTCAGCTATCTCTTCACCACTTAGTTGTACTTTTTTTCTGGAGCTTTGATCTGCTCTTTCATTTGGGCCATATTATTTTTGTCTCAGTCCGTCTCTTATGTAGTGAGGTGAGGAACCTTAAGTATTTGCCAGGATGGGTGGGTCAACCCACTTTGCTGCATTTTGGCACTGTATGTGGAGGAGGGGTCTGAGATGGAACAATGCCACTTGCTCAGATCTCAGACAGCTTTCAGTCACTTCCTCCACTATCCACAAGCAAACATGGCCCTTCTGGTGCTGATTCCCAGGTGATTGGTTTTGTGTACATTCTAGGACCCTGTGTGCCTCCCTAACAAACTTTTTTGTGAGGTTTGGAGTTTCTCTCACCCCCTCAATCTCCACAAGTTTTTTCAGCCAGAGGTATTAAGGCTTTATTTCCCTGCACTGGAACCTTGGGTTGTGCAGGCTACCTACTCCCCATTTATTCCTCCCACTTTATCTGCAGGCAAATTTGGGACTGCCTGGCCTGCCAGGTGTCACCTTGCCCAGTCCACCAGTGACCACCTTGCCTGCCTTGGTTCTCCAGCTGCTGCTTTGCTATGAGTATTCTCCACTCAGGCTGCCCATTCTCCACACTTCCTACTGATCTGGTTGAATGTTTCTTCTTTAACTCCTTGATTGTTGGACTTCTATACAATTAAGTTTTCTGGAAGTTCTGGTTACTTTTTGTTTTTAAATTTGCTCTTACCCTTCTTTTGGTTGCACAAGGAGGCAAAGCATATCTACCTATCCCTCTACCTTGAATGAAAGTTGTACCACAGGTACAACTCATTTACTAATTCACTCATTTACTAATGGACACTTAGGTTGCTTCCAGCACTTGGCTATTGTAAATTGTGCTGCTGTGAACATTGGAGTACATAAGTTCTTTTGAACTGGTGTTTCAGGATTCTTAGGGTATAATCCCAGCTGTGGAACTGTGGGTTCAAAAGGCAGTTCCACTTTTAGATTTCTGAGGAAATTCCATACTGTTATACAAAGTGGCCACATAAGTCTTCACTAACACAAAGTGTGCACTAACTTTCCCTTTTTTCCACAATCTCACCAGCACTTATTGCTTATTAATTTGTTTATGATGGCCATTCTGTCCTGTGTGAAGTGGTATCTCATTGTGGTTTTAATTTGCATCTCTTTGATGGCTAGTGATGCTGAGCAACCTTTCACATATCTCTGGACCCTCTGTATGTCCTTATTGAAGAAGTGTCTGTTGAGGTCTTCTGCCCATTTTTTTTAATCGGGTTGTTTGTCATCCTGGGGTGCAGTCATTTGAGTTCTTTATATAATTTGGAGATCAAACACTTGTCTGATGTATCATTTGTAAATCTTTTCCCATGTGATTTGTTCCCTTTCCATTTTATTGTTGTTTTTCTTAATCATGCAGAAGCTTTTTATTTTGATGAGGTCCCATTTGTTGACTCTTTCTTTATGGCCCTTTCTCTAGGGGATATATTGATGAAAATATTGCTGCATGAAATAACTGAGATTTCCCTGTCTATGTTCTCCTCTAGGACTGTTATGGTGTTGCAACTTTTATTCAAGACTTTTTTCCACCTTGAGTTTATTTTTGTGTATGGTGTAAGTTTGTGGTTGAGTTTCATGTTTTTCTATGTAGCTGTCCAGATCTCCCAAAACCCTTTGATGAAGAGTCTATTTTTACTCCATTTTATGCTTCTGCCACCTTTGTCAAATATTAACTGACCATAGAGACTTGTTTATTTCTGGGCTCTCTATTCTACTCAATTCGTTTATGTGTCTGTTCTGATGCTAGTACAAGACTATTTTGATTACAGTGTCCTTGTAATATAGTTTGATATCAGGTATTGTGATCTCACATACTTTGTTCTTCTTTCTCAAAGTTCCTGTGGCTATTTGGGGTTGTTTCTATTTCCATACAAATTTTTGAAATGTTTGTTCTATATCTGTGAAAAAATGTCATTGGTATTTTAATAGGGATTGCATTGAATCTATGAATTGCTTTGGGTAATATGGACATTTTGATGATGTTATTTCTTCCACTCCAAGAACATGGTATATGGTTCCATTTATTTGTGTATTTCTTAATTTCTTTCTTCAGTGTTGTGTAGTTTTCTGAGCACAGGTCTTTTACATACTTGGCTAGGTTTATTCTTAGGTACCTTATGTTTCTTGTTGCTATCACTAATAAGATTTTTTTCCTCTTTTCTGTTTCTGATATTTCATTCTTCATGTACAAAAATGCCTTAAATTTTGACTACTGGCTTTGTTTCTGCTATTTTGTCAATTTCATTTGTTAGGTTGAGTAGTTTTTAGTGGAGTCTATATGGTTTTTGGTGGAGTCTATAGACTACACTATCATGTCATCTGCACACAATGACCATTTTATTTACTCTTATCCAATTTGGGTGCCTTTTATATCCTTTTCTTGTCTGATTGCTGTGGCTAGGACTTCCAGTACTATCTATGTTGAATAGAAAGGGTGAAAGTGTACATCCTTGTCTTGTTCCTGTTCTTAGAGAGAAAGCTTTTAGGTTTTGCCCATTGAATATAATGTTGGTTGTAGGTTTCTCATATATGGCCTTTATTATGTTGTGCTATGCTTCTTTTAATACCAGTTTGCTGAGTGATTCTATCATAAATGGGTTCTGTCCTTTATCAAATGCTTTTTCCACATCTATTGATATGATCATATGATTTTTGTATTTCTTTTTATTTATGTGATGTATTACATTTATTGATTGGTGAATATTGTACCATCCTTGCATCCCTGGGATGGAACCCCCTTGATCATGGTGTATGATCTTTTTCATGTATTTCTAGCTGTGGTTCCCCAATATTTTGTTCAACATTATATCATCTATGTTCATTAGCAATATTGATCTATAGTTATCTTTCTTCATTGTGTCTTTATCTGGTTTTGGGATTAGGATGATGCTGGCTTTGTAAAAAGTGTTTACAGTTTTACACTGGGAATCTTTCCTCTTCTTAGGTTTTTTGGAATAGTCTGTGAAGGATATGGGATAGCTCTTCCTTAAATGTTTTATAAAATTCTGCTGTGCAACAAAGAAGGTTACATTATGTGAAATAAAAATATGCAGGAAACCAATACTGACAGAAAGGAAACCAGTACCCAAATGAATGGTTTGGAGCAGAAGGAAGAATGAAACATTCAACCAGAACAGAATAAAGAAACGAGAATTGAAAAAAAAAATGAGGAGAGGCTTAGGAACCTCCAGGACATCTTTAAATGTTCCAACATCCAAATCATAGAGATGCCAGAAGGAGAAGAGGAAGAGCAAGAAATGCAAAACTTATTTGAACAAGTAATGAAGGAGAACTTCCCCAATCTGGCGAAAGGAAATAGACTTCCAGGAAGTCCAAGAAGTTCAGAGAGTCCCAGAGAAGTTGGACCCGAGGAGGAACACACCAAGGCACATCATAATTTTAATACCCAAAATTAAAGAGAAGAAGAGAATCTTAAAAGCAGCAAGAGAAAAGGAGACAGTTACCTACAATGGAGTTAAGGAGGAAAAGGTACAGAGAATAAGAAACATAAATGGTAGGTAGAAAAAAGACAAGTGGAAGTTAAGAACAGTATAGGAAATGTAGAAGCCAAATAATTTATATGTACAACCCATGGACATGAACTAAAGAAGGGGCATACAGGTGGGAGGGGGTGTGCATGGCTGAAGGGAATAAAGGGGGAAATTAGACAACTATAATATCATAATCAATAAGTATATTTAAAATAATATAAGAAAGTAAAGAAACAAAAATAAAAAAATAAAAAATAAAATGCAAGTTCTGTAGAATAGCAAGGTGAAATTTGTCTCAGTTGTTGGTGTTCACCTTCTGATCACTCTCTGGGTCTCTCTTTTGTCCTTTCACAGCTCCAGGTCTTACTGTCTTACAACTGGAGAGAAAAAAAGACCTCTTGCTCACTTTAAGCCCACCAAGTGGGTTCTGCTGGTCTTCCTGGATGCTGCAGGCAAAGGGAGGCTAGGCTCCATTTTTCTCCTTTCTTGTGGTTCTGGGAAGATGGGGCTTGGTCTGGGCCACAATATTCATAGGTGCCCAGCCCCCAGCCCAAGCCTTCAGATGGCTGTGCACCCCACACTGTGTATATGCAGCAGGCCTTAGCCTTTAATCCACCTCATTATTCCACCCTTTGATCAGCTCTTTAGGTGCACAAATTAGGAGCAACTGGCACCCCTCCTCCTCCCTCCTTGCTAGCCTGGGAGCTGTGCTCACACAAAGTCCCTTCAGGGCAGTTTAGTTCCCTTCTTAAATTAAGTCTGTTAGGCACTGCTACCTTTCTAAGCCCCTGCTGCCCCACCTTTAATCAGTCTCTGAGGTGCCCTGATTTGGAGCTAATCATGCTCCTCTTCCTCCCTCTTTGCTGGCCCTAGAGTTGCACTGGAGAGGACTTTAGCTGAGTGAGCATGGAGTGGCTGAGAGCCTTTTTTTTTTTTTATTTTATTTTTTTTATTTTTTTTAGTGAATTCCTCTTGGTTGCCAGCAGCAGTACCTAACAAGTTCCTTATTTTTCACACATCCCAACTCTCTGACCAGTCCTGAGATTATCTGGGTCATGGCCCAAATCCTTTCCCATCTCCAGGTGTCACCTAGCTCCCCAGTTTCTCTGGTACTGTTCCAGATGGTGACCACAGTTCCAGCCAGGAAACACTGTCTGCCATGTTTCTCCCACTGTCTCTATCCCCCCAGCGACTTCAAGCATCCAGGACTCTCCTGGTACAGGACTGGCTTCCCAGCTCTTAGAGAGGAGGGAGCTGTGAAGTTATAATTGCTGACTCAGCTCTCTTCCAAAGCTCTTGCTGAGGCAGCCATGGTTCCTGGTGCAGGGCCCAGGGAGTGCAACAGCCATGGTTCCCTGCACGGGGCCCAGGACACTTCTCATCTGCCTACAAGGTCTCTTTACCATCCATTTTTAAAAGTCCTCTGCAGTCTTTGTCTTCCAAACTTCATATAAGCTGGGATTCCATTGGCTGTTCAATCTGTTCTTCAGAAGATCAGCTAGGTGTCCCAGTTGGGTGCAGAAGAAATTGTGTTCAGCTCCCACCTACCTTGCTGACATCTTCTGCCTTTAACAATTCCAAATATTTTAAAGTGTGATTTTGAATTGTGTTTCAATCATTTACAGACTTCCAATATGATTCAGCTGAGGATTTGAAATTTCCTCAGTAATGGTTTTCTTAAATATTAAATATGCAAGCCTCTTTCATGTCACTTATACAGTGCACTGCTTTTCCCCTGTTTTTCCTTTTTGACTATTTCATGGTTTATAAATCACATTACAACTTTTTAAACTGCCACATTTGTTTAATTAGCCCAGAGACTGTGCCATGTTGATTTTTTTGTCAGCTATATAGCAGTCTCTGTGGGTAACTTGCAAATTGCTGACCACATTTACTGTTTTCCAAAGCAAATGAAAGAGAGACTAGGTGAGTGACAGCCAGTGGAGGACATCTGTAGTGTGTTGTTGGGCTGGGAAGAAGTGACTAGAGCCCAATATAAAACTACTGTTTGACAATTGGGGTTTGGTCAAGAGAAGCAAATTGATTACACACTACAGTCAGCAACCCAGGCCTGAGAGAATCAGGTTTATGGGGGAGAATGCTGTTTATTTACCTCCTGCCCAATGTGCTATTTGCTCACGAGAGTCTTTTTAGCAATGGGTTTGGCATTGTTCTCTTTGAGTCTTCTCTTTGGTGCTTTACTAAATTTATAACAAGGATTAATGTATCGATTTGGTTACCCTAAAAGATGTCATAGGCTAAAAACAGATACAGGTTTAAGGCATGTTTAGAGGTATTCATGGGCAAGAGATTCCCACCAGATTATTAGGGAAGCTTTGGGTAGAGGACAGTTGGAAAGCATCCCTTCCTCAGGGTGAGCAAACTCTTTAGCATACAGATGTGGGTGCTTCAAATATGTCAATGGGAAATGCTTAATAGAAGACACTTTGATAATAGACCCCACGTGTGGTCATTACCTTTTTTATTAAAAAAAAAAGCTAGGTAGTGGAATGCAAGAATTGGATTTGATCTGTCTTTAGCAAAGTCTTAGTATATAATATCTCTGAGATAGGATTTCCATACATATATTATATTACTAGTTATTCCTAGCTTACAGTATTGGCAAGCAACTGTTTTCACCAAGGCAAAGAGGGATCTATGTTCCTCATTTTTACACAGGATTGACACTTTATAGCATGCCTATTGGGAAATGTTTTACACCTATATTACCTGGCCCCTAGAGTGTTCATATTGAATTAAAATCTTGTTTTTCTCCATTAGTCAGACATCTCTTTAGAAAAAGATATGGCTCTCACTTGCTACTTATTTGATACTCTTAATATAGAATAAATAAGTTATTTATTTCCCATTATTTGAAGTAATTCCAGAAAAAAAAGAAAACTAATCTGGAGAGAGGAAAAACTTTCCAGGCATTTAGGAATCCTCTGCCTGTTATGGTCTTAGGATATTTGGAGTAGGCTTTTTGAATGAGTATCACTGGGGCTTAGTTGTGGTTTTGATGTTGTTAAATTTAGGCTACTGGAAGAGTTTGATGCCTCTGCTGGTTTCTTGGGGGGCGATGCAGAGGGGGATCCTGGTATTCAGTAATTATGTTACAGAACAGACAGGGGGCAATTACTGTCCCACCTGGGGTGACGATATACTATTACTGAAAGGACACCCCACTAGGTTCGTTATGTCTGCCACCTTATAGGAAAAACATCTTTCAATGCCAGAGATTTGTGAAAAGGAAAGGAAATGTTTGTTTAATGCTATACAGACTTAAAGTAGTGACCTAATGTTTTCATTAAAATATCAAAGTCCTTTAAGATACCCATAGATGCCCACAGTGCTTCCTTCTGCCCCTGCCCTAATCCGGGGTACCGCAACTCCGGAAAAGAAGCAAACATCAGTGATTCCAGCTGTAGGCACCATCAGCTGTGTTGCCATCCAGGCAGGATCTCTAATTAATCCAAAGCCATGTGGCACTTTCTCATGGCCTACCAGCAAGAGTTCTTTCACCCTTCTTCCAGGCAAAGTCTCTCCTGCTTCCCAGGCCATGTGCCCAAAGGGAGCATCCCAAGACCACGTGGTCCTCTTCTACCAAAGCTTCAGGGGTCCCCACTCTGGCCAAAACCACGTGATTCTTCTCGTCAAAGCTGCTGGGAGTGGGGGCCACCACTCTGCCAAAGCCGAGTGGCGGTTCTCTGCTAAAGCCGCATGGTAATTCCCCACTCTGGCCAAGCTGTGTGGTTCCTTTCACATGGCTGCGGGGGTCCCCACTCTGCCAGAAGTGCATGGCTCTCTTCTTCCATGGCCACAGTCATGTGGTCCTCTCCCCTAATGGCTGCTGAGTCTGAGTTTTGTTTTGTTTTTAATATTTTAACTAATTTTATTGGCACTTGTGCACACTCAAAAATGTAACTTCATAAGTCTCTGTATTGTCCAGGATAACCTGAAGATGTTGAAGAAACAGATCTTTGACTTCATTGGGTTGACACTTATTTTTATCCAATGGCGTGCAGGTCAAAGGCACTCCACAGAATGGATTTGTAGCACTAGGAAGCAGTGTTCTAAACCAGAAAACAGGAAGTGGTATTAATCAAAAGTGAAAAGCAGAACAGACTTGGAAAATTATTTTAAACATCACTTGCCATGAACATGATTATTTTTTAGCTGCAGTTCATGCCAAGATTTTTGAAAAACTAATGGAAAATTTCATTATTCAAGTATGTTCTCTATATACAATGTAATTGCAGTCACTCACTGGGGCAAGGCAAAAGTGACATAAAGACAGGATATTTTTAAAATATAATTGTCCTGTACTGTACAATGTGAGCTTTCATTGCAAATATTTATTTGTATTATGAGGTCTACAGAGGCATGTTATTATTAAAATGAGAGTAGTTTCTAAACTGTGTAGACTTTTATGGATATTTTAAAATATGTCTCTAAAGTGATGAATGACTGGCACTATTATTATTATTTCCATTTTTAATGCATTTTACCAGTTGAGGAAGGATCTACTTTAATATAAATTCTTTTCAGAGTCTGTAACTTCCTCTCTGTTTTCACAGTAGTAACCTGAGACTCAGCTTCAAACATGGGTAAACCAGTTAAAGGTGTTGAAGACACAGTTTTGTTATTTTTAAAAGACACAGTCCTAAAAGAAGGAACAAGGTCGACAGATTTAAAATGAAGACTTAACCTGGCTGGCGTAGCTCAGTGGATTGAGTGCGGGCTGCAAACCAAAGTGTCGCAGGTTCAATTCCCAGTCAGGGTACATGCCTGGGTTGCAGGCCATGACCTCCAGCAACCGCACATTGATGTTTCTCTCTCTCTCTCTTTCTCCCTCCCTTCCCTCTCTAAAAAAAAAAGAAATAAAATAAAATCTTTTTTTTTAAAAAAGACTTAAGTTACTCTGTCTCATGGAAAAATAAAATCAACATAAAGATAATTTTTTTCTTTCTCTCAAATGCCAAATCAGTGAACCACATATATGTCCCATAGGTTTCTATATAAGGCCATGAATATACATCCAGAAACATCCATCAATTCAAAGAAACAACAAATTTCTTATAAAAATATAGTAGCAGAATTAGGTAAGACCACTTAAATTATTGAATGAGCATTTGTGTTTTTTTGGGGGGAGGGGAGTTTTTTGGTTTTTGTTCTCTTTTTTTAATTTTATTTTAATCATTGTTCAAGTACATTTTTCTGTCCTTTACTCCCATTCCATCCCACCCACCCATCCCTCCCCACTTCCCTCCCATTTTCACCCCCCCCCCAGTTTTTGTTCATGTGTCATATTTGTTCCTGTAAACCCTTCCCAGTCTCCCCTGATATTCCCTCCCCTCTCCCTTCTGGTCACTGTCAGCCTGTCCTCTATTTCAGTGTCTTTGACTATATTTTGCTTGAAAGAAACAAGAAAAATGAGTCTGAGTTTTGAATCTCCTCACCAATTTTCCTCTGCAGCCCCATTTCCAGCTCCTCCTACAATTAGCTACACTTGCCAGCATTCCCATATCCTTCCAGCTTTACTGGGCTGCCATAGTGAGTCTGGGCAGGTGTGGCCCCATGGTGTGGAGCCAATCATCTCCAAGCTCTCATGCAGGTGCTGTAATCAGGGGGACCTGCCCCCCAGTTACATCTTGGGTGGAAGTCATTCCCTTCTCCCTGGCTCCAAGCATGGCCACAGCTATTTAACATATCTATGCAACCAGTTAAAGGTTATAGATATGTTAAATGACCATGCCAGAGGTTAGCTGCAAAGCTGTTGCTATGCAAAACAGTCCTGTATGTTCCTGCTCCGTGTGTCCCTTCCCCCAACTCACACCTCTAGGGGGAAAGGATGAGGACATCTTAATATTTACTGGACACCCTGAGTTCTGGACCCCATTCCAAATCCCTATTTGGGGCCCCCCTCTTGGCTGCACCCTGTAACAATTATACTGATATCTTGTGATACATTTGTTAGTTAATTTCATGTGTATTGAATAAACCAGCTCTGTTTCACCCCCCTCACTCTGTGATTCTATAATTCTAAGATTAAAATGGCTCTTTCATAGGAAAGACAACTCCATGTAAATCAAATAGGCTGGACTTTCAGCTATATTAGTGGACTGCTGCCTTATTTTTACTGAGCTCAGAAATAATGAGAGATCAAAGCTACAGTCTAGTTGTTCACTGGAGGCCTCTCCATGAAAATAAATATTATATTTCCTCAGAAATTGGGTGTTTGTTCCTTTTAAAAGCTGTCATCATGATCTCCTCATTACCATTTTTCTTAATGCAGTAAGTGTAAACCACAAGAAAGGCATCATATTTGAAAACCTACATCAGCCCTTATAAATGGAATACTAACACCTTATGTAAGTCTTTGAAAAGGTTTAGACTAAGGATTGTAAGAAATGTATCCATCTGCCTCTCTTTGTCTTGAGCTGCCATTCTCTAGTGGCTTTCACTTATAACATAAGCTGGCTTTCTAAATAGCATAAAACTGCCGTGTTGCTGCATCTACAGTGTGTTTCTGTCCAGCAATGTGAGATCAACAAATCTCTTTGGTAATTTCTGGCACATGATAACAAATTGCATGCTGCTTAATAAACACACTGAAAAGTTTATTTCAGTTCTACTTTTGAATGATGACTAATAATTGTCATTATCTTACTCTCATTACAATTGTGAACACTCTAACTACCTAGAATGTAGCAGTCTCTGTGCCTGGACCTGTTCCAGCCGCCCAGCTGTTAATAGTATTGCAGAGAGTAAGAAACTCAAGAAATGGTTTTTAAATGAGTGAAATTAAATGTACATTAGTAAGAATGATGCTGGGAGAAACCAATTAAGGTGTGCATGGTTTATTTAACTGGTTTAGCTGACTTGGAGTTAAAAGCAAATTGCAGATTAATCATAAAGAAATATCTCACACTATGATGATATAACATGTCATTCCATCTAATAAAGTGGCTTTAAAAAACCTGTGGTTGTAATATTATAAAAGCCCAGGGAATTGTTTCAAGTCAGTGTATTTTAAATGATGGTCATTTGGATACAGTTCATATCAAAATAATTTGAAACATAAGAGCTAGAAACTCAATAGCAAAGTTAAAATCATTTTTGAAAATAGTGTCAAAATTAGTTTATAATAAAACAAGTTCACGGGTTAGAAAATGGCCTTTGAGAAACCCTGAGAATCTCCTGATGCCTGAAGTGGACCAATGAACAGAAGTCTTCTAAGTTTCCTTTTTGCTCCTAGTCTTTACAAAATATTTATTGATGGCATATTCTTATATTTCTTACCCTTGAACCTAAGGTAATGTTGCCTGTCCCAAAGAAATCAATTTTAGTCTAACAAGATTTGCTATTGGGGTGGCCAGTTTGGTTCAACTAACTGTCCTGATAAGGATTAGAATTAACAAGGCAATCATCAGGGAGTCAAACCCCTTACTTAGAGGCTCTGTGGCCTCAGGATGGTGCTGCTGAAATGTGTGCAAAACTCTGGGTCTGGTTGAATTCTTCCTAGTATGTTACCATGTAGCCTGTCCCACTGTTGCTGCCTTTGGAATGTTTCATTATAGCATCTGAGTGTAGAGCACCTTAGGAGTAACTGGTTCAGATGAAGTTGTATGGCTAGGCCTTGCACATGGCCATACACATCCCCATTATATTCAGTGGATGAAATGGAATTGATTGTATCTGGCAACAGCAAGAAAATGGATTGGTTGATTGATTGATTGAGCATACAGTAAAGCTACAGAGTCACTGACCATGATATTCCCCCATTGTAAATTAGAGTTAGGCTCTTTTAAAATGGAACCTTAATTTGGGAGATGCCAGGATAAAGGCAGCCAGTGTGAGCTGGACTTTTTTCATACACTTTCCTGAGACTGATGGAGAAAATATGCAGATTCCATGAAACAACTGCCAGCCATGCAGAGTTTTTAATAAAGCAGTCAATTATTTATTTGAAGGAACATCCCCAGGGTTTTTATACCATGTCATTTATACAGATATCAGAGATATCATGATCATATGATTATGTAAGACAGTAAAACTGCTCCACAACTTCCCCTCCCCTGCCCTTCTAGGAATCCCTTGTCCAGTACCCCTAGGCAAGGGCCATCCACTAGCTACCTTCTAAAGCAGTAGGCTCCAGGCTTTGGAAGCTCACATGATTGGAAATTGTTTCTTAGTTAAAATTGGTTCCAGAGAGCTAGTTCTAATCTCTTGTCCACAAAGCATTCCGCAGTTCTCTTCCATATGAGTGCCCTTCAAGTATTTGAATGCACCTCTCAGACCTTCCCTCAGTCTCCCTTATCTGCAGACTCAACTTTTCTGTTCTTTTAAAGAAGATCTATATGTGTGATGAGATTTCCAAGCTCTTACAGTTCTAGTAGCTGTCCCTTTTAAGGCATTTCATTATTCCAGTGCCTCTGCTGAAATGGGGCATCCAAGATGTCAGTGTTTCAAATGTGATCTGCCTGATACAATACACTGTTGTATGATCAACTCTTGACTTCTACATTCTGAGTATCACACTCACCTTAATATATTACCTGAGTTGGCCTTGGTTCTTTTGGTTGCCAATGCCCCCCACAAAAAAATTACTTGGGGGTCAGATAAAATCCTTGGGTGTTTCAGCCCATGAATTACAGCTAACTGAGGTAGTCTTTCTCATTATGCAATTTTACTCTTGGTTTGTAGAACATAAATACAGTTTTCACATACCTCTGTTAAAATTCATCTTATTGGCTTCAGGCTAGTTTTGCAAGTTCTTTCTGAATTTTGATTACTCATAGGTTAGTATCACCTGCATTTATGATAAGCAGACATTCTATATATTCTTAAGTTATTGATTGAATGAGTTGATGTTTCTGGAACTTTTTTTTCAACTAAGAGGTAAACAAAGAAGGACTAAAAGTGACAGAGCTCTATTGCATGCCTTTAGAGACTACCTTGTACATTAACCTTGTTTACTTAGTAATTGGTGTAAGCTTATTCAACTGCACCATAAATCCACCTTAGTGTGTGATAATGCACCTCACATATCTCCCTCCTTAGTTGTAAGAGTTACATGTAAGATGCCTTGCTGAAGCCAACATGTATTATATCCATGACAATCTTCCAGTCTGACCACTAGAATCTCATTTGCCAAGTGGTCTTAGTGTTCTAAACTATGGTCTGACCAGGGTTAAAAATATCTCAAGAGCCCTAAGTAGATAGCACATTTTGTATGAGCATCTTTCAGGCAAAACATTTTGGGGAACACGATGTCTATCTTGGAAGGCCTCAAAAGGGGAGATACCAGTAGTCCTTTCCTTGTGCCCTGCTTCCTTCCATGGGGGCTTTCATATGGAACAGCCAAGTTCCCTGACCCTGGCCAAAGGGCTTAATTTTTCAGCCCTTGTCCTTATAGGGCCTGCCTGAGGAATGCCTACCAGGAGAAGCAGGTAGTTGCATGTTTCTGTAGGGGCTGCACAGCAGCAAGGCTGCATTCTGGTATGCCATACTGGGAGTGGCAGCCTGTGCAGACCAGTCAGTATGTGAATCTGCCCACAGCTGACTACTCAGCTCCCTCTGGGGGCCCATCCCAAGGCCTGCTACAGCTTCTGACATCTGTTTCCTACTTAACAAATTCATTGCTGCTGCAGATAGCAGTGCTAATACCTCTGCCTGGCTTCCCACTCCTATCATGGAGGAGTAGAGAATTCTACAGGCCAGTTAGCAATCAATGGTGGATTGAGGGCTGAGCAATTATTGAACTGCTACTCTCCTAAGTCCAAAGTCCCTGGCAAACCCATGCTGGGGATACCATGGTCCCTTGTCCCTTATTGCCTGACAACTTTAATGCCTAACTCTAGCCTCCACCCCTCCCTTTCTGGCTCTTCAGAGGACTCTCAGGGACCATGATGAAAAGGATCTAAATTATTTATTCAAATTAATTAAGTTTGCTGGTAAGTTATTAACATCTCCCACATACACACATGTGTGGTTTTGCTCTGGAGGAGAGTTTTCCCTTTAGCTAAAGAAGAAGATTTAACTATCTAACAAGCACACCTACCTCACTTGCACAAATGAGACAGGGGGACTAAATATTATCAGGTTTATATTTGTTTTGGAGGAGCAAGGATGCTGATTCTCCTTAAGCTATGGAGGCATGTAAGACTGCCCACTATGTATATTTACTTTCCTATTACAGTACTCCTTGGGAGTATACTTACAGGAGGAAAAAAGGAAAAGTAACCCACTCTCACAAAGGAACTAGGAGACTAAGGTTGATTAACATGACTTGGGAATCATTTAAATCCAAGTGTGTATGAAAATAAACTACAGCCTCATTGTGTGGGTATATTCTCCATCTATCCAATCACATTTGTATTTTAAAACCACTCAACTGTTTTCAATTATTCTGTTTTTTTTTTACCTTTTATTTTATTTTTCCATTACTATTTATCCCCCTTATACCCCCTCCACACTTCCCACAATCACCACACTGTTGTCCATGAGTCCTTTTTCCTTTTCACTCTATACTTCCACCCAACCTCTTATCCCCCATAGTTGTCATCCTGCTCTCCATGAATCTGTTCCCATTTTCCTTGTTAGTTCACTTTGTTTATTAGATTACACATGTGAGTGAAAGCATATGGTATTTGTCTTTCTCTGATTGGTTTCTTTCACTTAGCATAATGTTCTCCAGGTCCCTGTATGCTGTTGCAAAGGACAGATTTTTCTTCTATTTTTTGGCTGAGTAGTATTCCATTGTGTAAATGCCCCATAATTGTTTTATCCATTCACCTCCTGATGGACATTTGAGCTTCTTCTGTATCCTGGTGATTGTAAATGACATTGCAATGAACATAGGAGTACTTACGTTCTTTTGAATTAATGTTGCAGATTTCTTTGGGTATATTACCAGACATGGGATTGCTGGGTAAAAATGCAGATGCATTTTTTCCCCTAACTTTTTTTTTATTTCAATCATTGTTCAAGTACAGTTTTCTCCCCCCTACTCTCGTTCCAGGCCCTCGACCCAACCCTCCCCCCTTCCCCCCATTACCCCCCATCCGTAGTTTTTGTCCATGTGTCCTCCAAATTTGTTCCTGTAATCCCTACCCATTCCCCCCTGAAATTCCCTCTTCTCTCCCCTCTGGCCACTGTCAGACTATCCCGTATTTCAGTGTCTTTGGTTATATTTTGCTAGTTTTTTGTTTTGTTTTGTTGTTTAGATTCCTGTTAAAGGTGATATCATGTGGTATTTGTCTTTCACTGCCTGGCTTGTTTCACTTAGCATAATGCTTTCCAGCTCCATCCATGCTGTTGCAAAGGGTATGAGCTCCTTCTTTCTTTCTGCTGCATAGAATTCCATTGTGTAAATGTACCGTAGTGTTTTGATCCATTCATTTACTGATGGGCATCTAGGTTGCTTCCAGCACCTAGCTATTGTAAATTGTGCTGCTATGAACATCGGGGTGCAAAGGTTCTTTTGTATTGGTGTTTTAGTGTTCTTAGGATAGAGTCCCAGCAATGGAATTGCTGGGTCAAAAGGCAGATCCATTTTTAGTTTTCTGAGGAAGTCCCAAACTGCTTTCCATAATGGTTGTACCAGTCTGCAGTCCCACCAACAGTGCACTAGGGACCCCGTTTCTCCACATCCTCTCCAACACTTGTTGTTTGTTGCTTTGTTTATGATGGCCATTCTGACTGGTGTGAAGTGGTATCTCATTGTGGTTTCAACCTGCATCTCTCTGATGGCTAGCGATATTGAACATCGCTTCATGTGTCTTTGGATTTTCTGTATGTCCTCCTTGGAGAATTGTCTGTTCAAGTCCTTTGCCCATTTTTTAATTGGGTTACTTGTCTTCTTAGAGTGGAGTCGCGTAAGTTCTTTATATATTTTGGAGATTAAACCCTTGTCTGAGGTATCATTAGCAAATATGTTTTCCCATACAGTTGGTTCTCTTTTTATTTTGATACTGTTTTCCTTAGCTGTGCAAAAGCTTTTAATTTTGATGAGGTCCCATTTGTTTATTCTTTCCTTTATGTCCCTTGCTCTAGGAGACAAGTCAGTAAAAAAGTTTCTGTGTGAAATATCTGAGATTTTCCTACCTACGTTCTCTTCTAGGACTTTAATGGTGTCACATTTTATATTTAAGTCTTTTATCCACCTTGAATCTATTTTTGTATAAGGTGTAAGTTGGTGCTCGAGTTCCATTTTTCTGCACGTAGCTGTCCAGTTCTCCCAACACCATTTGTTGAAGAGGCTATTTTTATTCCATTTTATGTTGCTGCTTCCTTTGTCAAATATTAATTGACCGTAGAGGCTTGGGTTTATTTCTGGGCTCTCTGTTCTGTTCCATTGGTCCATGTGACTGTTTTTATGCCAGTACCAGGCTGTTTTGATTACAGTGGCCTTGTGGTATAGTTTAGTGTCAGGTATTGTAATTCCTCCTACTTTACTCTTCTTTCTCAAAATTGCAGCAGCTATTCAGGGTCATTTATGGTTCCATATAAATTGTTGAAGTGTTTGTTCTATGTCTGTGAAATATGCCATTGGTACTTTAATCGGTATTGCATTGAATGTGTAGATTGCTTTTGGTAGTATGGACATTTTAATGATATTAATTCTTCCAATCCATGAACACGGTATATGTTTCCATTTGTTTGTGTCTTCCTTGATTTCTCTCCTCAGTGTTATGTAGTTTTCTGAATACAGGTCTTTTACCTCTTTGGTTAGGTTTATTCCTAGGTATTTTATTTTCCTTTTTGCTATTTCAAATGGGATTTTTTTCTTGATTTCTGCTTCTGCTGTTTCATTGTTGGTGTACAGAAATGCCTTGATTTCTGGATATTGACTTTGTACCCCGCTGTTTTACCAAATTCATTTATTAAGTCAAGCAGTTCTTTGGTGGAGTCTATAGGATTTTCTATGTACACTATCATGTCATCTGCAAACAGTGACAGTTTTGTTTCCTCCTTTCCGATTTGGATTCCTTTTATTTCTTTTTCTTGTCTGATTGCTGTGGCTAGAACCTCCAGTACTATATTGAATAGAAGTGGTGAAAGTGGACATCCTTGTCTTGTTCCTGTTCTTAGTGGAAAAGATTTTAATTTTTGCCCATTGAGTATAATGTTGGCTGTAGGTTTCTCATATATGGCCTTTATTATGTTGAGGAATGCTCCCTCTATTCCCACTTTACTGAGTGTTTTTATCATAAATGGGTGCTGTACCTTATCAAATGCTTTTTCTGCATCTATCGATATGATCATGTGGTTTTTGTCTTTGCTTTTGTTTATGTGATGTATTACATTTACTGATTTGCGAATATTGTACCATCCTTGCATCCCTGGAATGAATCCCACTTGGTCATGGTGTATGATCTTCTTAATGTACTGTTGGATGCGGTTTGCCAGTATCTTGTTGAGGATTTTAGCGTCAATGTTCATCAGCGATATTGGCCTGTAGTTTTCTTTCTTTGTTGTGTCTTTATCTGGTTTTGGGATTAAGATGATGTTGGCCTCATAAAAAGAGTTTGGTAGTCTTCCATCTTTTTGGATTTTTTGAAATAGTCTGTGAAGGATAGGTGTTAGTTCTTCCTTAAATGCTTTGTAGAATTCTCCTGTGAAACCATCTGGTCCAGGGCTTTTGTGTGTTGGGAGTTTTTGGATTACTGCTTCGATTTCTTTTGCTGTTATTGGTTTGTTCAGGCTTTCTGCTTCCATTTTATTGAGTTTTGGAAGGTTATATTTTTCTAGAAATTTGTCCATTTCATCTAGGTTTTCAAATTTCTTGGCATACAGCTCTTTGTAGTAATTTGTTACAATCCTTTGTATTTCTGTGGTGTCTGTTGTAATCTCTCCTCTTTCACTTCTGATTGTGTTTATTTGGGTTTTCTCTCTTTTTTCTTGATGAGTCTGCTTAAAGGCTTGTCGATTTTGTTTATCTTTTCAAAGAACCAACTCTTGGATTCATTGATCTTTAGAATTGTGCTTTTAGTCTCTATGTCATTTAATTCTGCTCTGATCTTGGTTATTTCCTTCTTTCTGCTTGCTCTGGGCTGTCTTTGTTGTTGTTCCTCGAGTTCTTGTAGACGTAGGGTTAGGTTGTTTGTTTGAAATGTTTCTAACTTTTTTAGGTGGGCCTGTATCGCTATGATCTTCCCTCTCAGGACTGATTTGGCTGTGTCCCATAAGTTTTGGGTTGTTGTGAGTTCGTTTTAATTTGTTTCCAAAAACCGTTTGATTTCTTCCCTAATATCATTCTTGACCCATTCATTGTTTAATAGCATGCTGTTTAATCTCCATGAATTTGAGTGTTTTGGGTTTTTTTCCTTGGGGTTGGTTCTAGTTTCAGTCCCTTGTGATCCGAGAAATTGCTTGGTATGATTTCAATTTTCTTGAAATTGTTGAGGCTTGTTTTGTGTCCTATCATGTGGTCAATCTTTGAAAATGTTCCATGTACATTTGAAAAAAATGTGTATTTAGCTTCTTTGGGATGGAGGGTTCTGTAAATATCAGTAAAGCCCAGCTCGTCTAGGGTATTGTTCAATGCCACAATATCTTTGTTGATGTTTTGTTTGGAAGATCTGTCCATTTTTGATAGAGGGGTGTTAAAATCCCCCACAATAATTGTGTTGCTGTCCATATCTTTCTTGAAGTCCTCTAAGATTTTCTTTATGTATTTAGGTGCTCCTATGTTGGGTGCATATATATTTACTATGTTTATGTCTTCTTGGTGAATTCTTCCCTTGAGTATTATGAAATGACCTTCTGGGTCTCTCTTTATGGATCTTCTTTGGAAGTCTATTTTGTCAGATATGAGTATTGCTACCCCGGCTTTTTTCTCCTGTTCATTTGCTTGGAAAATTTGTTTCCAGCCCTTCACTTTCAACCTGTGCAGATCTTTTATCCTGAGGTGGGTCTCTTGTAGACAGCATATGTGTGGGTCATGTTTTCTTATCCAATCAGCTATTCTATGTCTTTTGATTGGAGCGTTTAGTCCATTTACGTTTAAGGTTATTATTGATAGGTACTTATTCATTGCCTTTTATGTACGTGTGATCCTCTCTCACTCTCTCTTTTCCTTTCTTTCCTTAAAGCAGTCCCTTCAGCATCTCTTGCAGAGCTGGCTTAGTGGAGGTCTATTCTTTTAGACTTCTTTTGTCTGAGAAGCTTCTTATTTGGCCTTCTATCTTAATTGAGAGCCTTGCTGGGTAAATTAGTCGTGGTTGCAGGCCTCTGGTTCTCATTACTTGGATTATTTCTTGCCATTCTCTTCTGGCTTGGAGTGTTTCCATTGAGAAGTCAGCTGTTAGCCTTATTGGGGCTCCCTTGGATGTTACTTCCTTCTTCTCCCTTGCTGCCTTTAAGATTCTCTCTTTGTCTTGAAATTTTGCCATTTTAATAATGATGTGTCTTGAGGTGGGCCTCCTTGGGTTCCTCTTGATTGGGACTCTCTGTGTTTCCTGTATTTGTGTGACTTTTTGTCTCATCAAATTAGGGAAGTTTTCCATCATCACTTGTTCAACTAGGTTTTCTATCCCTTGTTCTTCTTCTCCTTCTGGTATCCCTATTATACGGATATTATTACATTTCATATTGTCTTGCATTTCTCTTAATCCCTCTTCATTCTTTCTGAGCCTCTTTTCCCTTTCTTGCTCTTTCTGGGTGTTTTCTTCTATTTTGTCCTCTAGCCCGCTGATCCGATCTTCTCCTTCATCGATCCTGCTTTTCATTCCTTCTACTATGTTCTTCATTTCAGAGATTGTATTCTTCATTTCCTCTTGGCCCGTGTTGAGAGTTTCTATTTCCTTTTTTATGCTGATGTAGTTTTCATTGAGTTCATTGTAGCTTCCCTGTAGTTTCTCGTAGCTCACTGTGAGCTCATTGAGCTTCCTGACAATCACTGCTTTGAATTCAATATCTGATAGTTGAATTGCCTCTGTTTCATTTAGCATTCTTTTTGAGGCTTCCTCCTTTCCTTTCATTTGGGGAGTATTTCTTTGTCTTCCCATTGTTTGTGAGACTCTTCTTGTTCACCTCAGCTTCTTATATTGATCTGTTCTGGCTCCCTCGGTTTATGATGTGAACTTCTTTAGTAGAGTAGCAGTGAGTTTCAGTGGTACTGTTTCCTTGACCCCCCAAGCTCGCTGGTCTTGGGCTGTTGTTTAAGTTGGCTTTGTGTTTGCCTTTGGGTTCTGATTGTTGTTGAGTCTTTCTTTGGTGGTTCCTTCCCGCCAGCTGGTTAAATGTGGGTCACTCTGTCCACCACCTTCTATATTTTGTTGTGCTGGTGAGGGCAGGTTGTGTTGAGGCTGGTTCTTCTTGATGCAGTGATCTGTTCTTTGTTCTTTCGGTTCTACCACAATCCTTGGTCCTCCGTTCTCAAAAATGCTGAAATATGTTGGTTGCTTGCCTTTCCACTCCAAAGATCAGTCAGGACTCTCTCCCCTGAGCAGAGGAAAGCCAAATCTGCTCCTTCCTACTCCAACGCCATCTTAGATCCCCCCGCATTTTTAATGTTTTGAGGTATCTCCATATTGCTTTCCACAGTGGCTTCACTGGTCTACATTCTCACCAACAATGCAAAAGTGTTTCCCTTTCTCCACATCCTCACCAGCACTTGTTTGTTAATTTGTTAAGGGTGGCTGCTCTGACTGGTGTGAGGCGATATGTCATTGTGGTTTTAATGTGCATTTCTCTAGTAATTTCTGATGTAGAGCATCTTTGCACATGTTTATTGTCCATCTATTTGTGCTCTTTGAAGAAATGTCTATTCAAGTCTTTTGTCCATTTTTTAATTGGATTGTTTGGTTTTTCTGTGCATGTGTTTTGTTCTTTATAATTTTTTAATATTAACCCCTTATCAGATCTATCACCAAATATATTCTCCTATTCAGTGGCTTATCTTTTTAATTTGTTGACAGTTTCCTTTGTTGTACAAAAACTTTTTAGTTTGATGTAGTCCCATTTGTTTATTTTTTTTTCTGTTTCCCTTGCCTGGGGATATATCAGATATATCAGATAAAATATTGCTACAAGCAATGTCTAAGATTTTTACTTCCTATGTTTTCTTCTAGGATTTTTATGGTTTAGGTCTAAAATTTAAGTGTTTAATCCATTTGGATTTATTTTCGTGTGTGGTGTAAGAAAGTGATCTAGTTGTATTTTTCTACAATTTCCCCAATGCCCTTTATTGAACAAACTATTACAGGAATTTGTAAGTACTTCTAAAATTTCAGTTATTGCATTCTTGACACTTCAGTAGATGGAAGGGGGAAAGGTATTGAGTCCCTCACATCTTTAACCCCGGACGGAGCCCAAAGTACCTGTTGGCTAAACAGGTACACTCAGACTCTCAGACTCATGCTGGTAATGTCACTGTGCTTGTGGGGCTAGTAGCAACAAGCTTTGCATGTATCCTACACTATATGGTTTTTAAAACTTTGCACATTCATTAGCCTACTTTCCCCTGTGGCAAGCCTGAAGAGGCAGGCAGGAGGGGTAGAAGCAGAGATTAAACATTACCATGTGAGAGAACCCCTAGAGGCCATCTGAGCCAAAGGCCACATATTATAGATAGGAAAACTGAAGGTCAGAGAGGGGAAGCTACCTGACCTGGATCACTTAGTTTGGCAGAAGTAAGACATGAGGTAAGCTCTTCTTACTCTTAGATCAGGGATCTTTTGGTAATTCTTCTGACTCTAACAACAACAACAACAACAAACAACCACAGCAACAGCAGCAATAGCAGTGAAATACATGAGATACTACCAACATTCATATTCATTATGATGGTTATTTGAAAAATTGCTATAATTATCCCTTGTTTGAAGTCTTTGGGATAACGACCTTAATATTTATGTTATGATGTTATTTAACCTAAACATGTATTATTGCACATCTACTATGTGCCAGGTATATTAGCCTCTGAAAGGAGAACACACACATACATACCACCATACATTCACAAACACTGTTCTTCTCACCTTCACTATGAAGTCTTTTCCAAATGCTCACTCATAGAATTCCTCTCTGACACCTTTGTATATTTCCCTCTCTTGGTGGTTAGCATGTCAAGCAAAGTGAACTCTTCCAGAGAAGGGACTTGACCTTTTATCCTTTCTAAATCCTGACAGCTGGTATATAATGCCAACTCAAAGAAGTTAGTAGAATAAAATGCAGGAAATCCACCAAAACAACTCTGCCACTTGCTAACTGTAGCCTTGGATGAGTCACTTCACTTCTTTGTACCTGTTTTCTCATCTGCCAAATGAGTATGATGCTAATCCTTGCCTCTTTATTTAGTGGTACAAACAAATGGAGTATAGAAATAAGTACTTGGCTCACTGTAATGACTTGGTAAATCTTGGTATTATTATTATTGTTGTTGTTATTATTATTATCTCACATAGAAACTCCAGAGACTAATAATATAACATATTAGCCAGTTACTATGTAATGGGCACCAGAACTACAACATTGAGTAAGACAAGGTTTGGGACAATATGCTAATTACTTGAAATAAAACCAGTTTAGACAAGCCTGTGTTAGGTGAGGATGGCATACATTTGAGATTAGCAGAGTCTGGAATTCAGGCTGTGTTCTCCCCCTTAGTATGTGGGGTACCCAGCTTCCATTTGTAAGTCAGGCAAACCAGGGCCTCCCACAAATTATTCTGGATTCAATAGAGTTCTTGCCATGAGCTATAGCATGCATAATATGGTTGGGGAAAATCTCTGGTGGAAAAATGGGCCCTTTCTGATTTTTCTGGGTTTGACAATGGAGTTTTCAGATAACATTAATATAAACATCTGCCCATTTTTAGAAATTATTGAGAATGCTCTATTGCTTGTGAAACTTATTCTCTATCAAATATTGAAAAATAAAACATTATTACTTACTTAGTCCTTTCTTCATTAACCATGTTAATCAATCTTACAAAAGGAAGACATGCCTGGTATATGTAATATAGAGGAAAGAGTATGAGCTTTGGAACTGGTCATCATCATTCACTTATGACTAATGTGAGTCTGTGTGCAAGTGTCCCCATGTCTTACAAGCTCCAAAATTTTGACTGCCCAGTGGGGATATTAATTATTGTTTTGTCTCTCTCTTGGGAAGGGTCAAAGAAACCCAGAAATGGAGTTTCAGACCAATAAGGCATGCATGTGTGTTAGAGTATGTATATCTAGTTTTTGTTGTTAATGGAGAAGTGACACAATGTTGAGTACATTGCTCATCACTGGAGCCTGCCTTAAAAGCTGTGGAAAAACTTTACAGTAGTTTTTCATCCCTCCCCGATTAACAGGTAAAGAATTAGGATGGTTGTGTAAAGCTGCATGGGTGTTCTTATTTTAGGAATAGCAAGAACATAAAAATATATTAATATACTTCAAGTGTGAGTGAAAAGGATAGCAATGGAAAATCTTCTCTGAGATTTTTGTACTTTACATCTCTAACTAATTTGGGGAAGTTAGTTTCTTTACTATTCTTCGATGAAGATATTCTTTCAGGAAATTCCTTTCAGTTGCATCCTCCCTACCTTAATCAAATGCATCATTGGATCAGCTTGCTTTTTCATGAAATTTCACATTTCCAAGTAGAGGGAATCAATTGTAATTGGAAATGCAAAATTGTATTCAATTCCGTGTGGATTGGCCAGCAGGTCAGTGCACTGGGACAGGAATTCAAGATGATAAGAATCTGCCACAAAGTAAATACTAAAGACCTGGGAGAGAAAGTACACCTTTGAGAAGTGAGTTCATCCATCAGATGGTTAAAACACCTTTTAATCAAACCAGAGACACATGTCTAAAGCCAGTGGTGGAAAGAAATAAAACTAAACCTCTCATTGATTGAAGCGTGCCCCCTAATTGCTGAAAAGAGACAACACTCCTATACCAGACTGGTGCTTACTGCCCTTTGGTTGACTCTGGTGAAATAGGACCTATATCTTTAAATGATGGGGCTAACTTTGGATAAGACTAGCCTTACACGGTACTCAAGCAATAGAAGAAAAGATGAACATTACCGACAAGTGAATAAACAAGCTGCAGATGTCTTAGCCTAGGCAGATGTGTCAAACTCATTTTCACCAGGGGCCGCATTAGCCTCGTGGTTGCCTTCAAGGGGCTGAAATAATTTTAGGACTGCATAAATGTAACTACTCCTTAACTGTTAAGGAGTTGAAATTACATTCAGCCCTTTGAAGGCAACCACAAGGCTGATGTGGCTCCCAGTGAAAATGAGTCTGACACCCCTGGCCTAGAGAAAAGACAATATCAGGGGATAGAATTTCTGTCTTTAGACAGCTGAAATCTTGGCATGCTAAAGAAGAGATGTGTTCTGTGAAGCTCCAAAGGAGAGCTTTAGCTCACAACCAGGAAGAATAATCTGGTCAGGTGGTCTCAACATGGGCCAGGTTGCTTCAAGGAGTAGTGAGCTCCCTGCCTGTGGCAATGTGCAAGCAGATGCTAGATGGACCTTTGTATTGTACATAGGTTTTAGGCACCAGTATAGAGCAGGGGAATGCACCTAATAACTTTAAGTTCCTCTGAAAAAAATTAAGCCAATTAAGTCAGTAAGCATTTACAAAGAGCTTACTATGTTTAGTGCCAAGAAGGTGTTTAATTTTCTATGTTCTCTAAAATAAAGTTGGTGTGTTTTTCCTCATCAGGAGATAACACATTCCTGGCCTACTCCTCTCACTGCCATGCATACTCCTAGAAACTCAGAACAGTACACATTTTCCATCCCAGCACAGGTCAGTTATCTACATTCCTACATTTTCCTTTATCTTATTTGAATTATGCTAATCTTCCAACTGGATTATTATAAATAAAAATAGACATGGCCTTCTAGTTTCATAAAATGTATACTCTTTCCCTTTGAAATGTTAATATAAATATCATTTTTATTGAAAGAGAGACTTTAAGAAAATACAAATTTTTGACATTGCTGTAACTAAATTATTTTCCCTTCTTTTTTTTTTATTTTATTATTGTTCAAGTACAGTTGTCTGCATTTTCTCCCACCATTCCCCCAACCCCAGCCATCCCCACCTCCCTCCCCTGATTCTACCCCTCCTTGATTTTGTCCATGTGTCCTTTATAGTGGTCCTTAAATCCCTTCCTCCCTTCCCCTCCATCATCCCTTCCCACCTCCTCTCTGGTTACTGTCAGATTGTTCTTGATTTCAATGACTCTGGTTATTTTGCCTGCTTATTTGTTTTGTTGATTAGGTCCCCCTTCATTAGCAGAACAATTTACAATAGCCAAGTTCTGGAAGCAACCTAAGTGCCCATCAGTAAATGAATGGATCAAAAAACTATGGTACATTTACACAATAGAAAACATAAAATTTGACACTGGCATGTGTTATACTACCTAGAGCATGGCCACTGTCCATGTTATGATGTCCAGAGCTGATGAATCAGAGAGAAGAATGATCTTATCCCTTAAGAAAGGACAAATAGATAATGTAATGATATCCAATTTTTTTATTTAAAAAACCTATACTCTTCATTCTAATGAATCAAATTTTATTTTTATATCAACTTCTAGTTCTTGCTCACAGAGCATATCGATCTTTACAACATACCTATACATTGCATTGACAGAAAATTATTTTTCTATATTTCTAATGTCAAATGTTTAATATAATTTTCCTCACCTGCTCCCGGTAAGAATTTTTCTCACAGTGTTTAAAGTGCTTAAGTACCTGGCTGGCGTAGCTCAGTGGATTGAGCACAGGCTGGGAACCAAAGTGTCCCAGGTTCAATTCCCAGCCAGGGTACATTCCTGGGTTGTAGGCCAGAACCCCCAGCAACCGCACATTGATGTTTCTCTCTCTTTCTCTCTCTTTCTCTCTCTCTCTCTCTTCCTCCCTTCCCTCTCTAAAAATAAATAAATAAAATCTTTAAAAAAATAAAGTGCTTAAGTAGACATGGATATTCTAATAACACATGTTAAAAGAAAAAAATAATATCTTCTCCCTTCTTTTCTTCCATCCAGTTAATCATCCATCCATCCATTCAGAAACCATTTACTGAGGGCATGTAATAGGTTAAGTTAGGGATGAAGCAAAGCCCTCAGTATGTTATCAGCTAAAGGACAAAGCAATGTAAAAAGTGTCTTCATAGAGAATAAAAGCTCAGAGAAGTATCTAATACTCCATGGGGCATTGAAGAAATGCTCACAAAGATAGCAGCATTTGGAGTATGCTTGTAACTTTGACAGGTGGAGAAGAGCTCAGGAGAAGAACACTCCATGAAGAAGAACAGATGGGAAAATGCATGACAAGATGAGGAATCATAATATGCTCCATATTGATATGATGTCCCAAGTGGCTGGTTTAGTGTTTGTGTGATGGGGAATAGAGAGAGATGAACCCTGGGAAGATAAATACATCCTTGTGAAAGGCCTTGAATGCCAGCCAAGGAATTTGCACTTTATATGTAAGAGGAGACATCAGATCCCTTAATTTTTAGGATCATGATTTCCACAGTAACATTGGCCTAAACTTCATTGATCCCCTCCCACCTTTGAAAGGGATCAGAACTAAGTGAGCAGCAACACTGTCTTCCCTTCTCTGGGTGTGTGTCATTCCCTCCTTTATCTCTACTCTCTCTCTTTAGACTGTCCTGGACCTGGAACCTTCTCCCTGTCATCCCAACCAAGGGATCAGTCCATCCATTTCAGACATTAAATCCAACACTTGTACAGTAACTGTAGTGTTTTCAGCTGTATTCCCAAATTTTGGAGATAATTTGCATGAGCTGCAATTTTGACATTTATAAGTATATACAAAGAACTATTTGTTTAAATGGCTTTTGTAAAAAGCCATTTAAGTGCAAAATTTGAAATCAGGCATGATTTTCTTTTTCTGACAATTATCTGTGCTATCAACCCTATGAAAAAGATAGAAGTAAGTGGGATTAATTGGTGAAACCAGGGTGACCATATACTCACACATGTATTTTTTTTTGATTCCTGCCAAAATGTTGGTTTGAAAGAAGAGTATATTTTATTTTTTAAAGATTTTATTTATGTTTAGAGAGAGGGGAAGGGAGGAAGAAAGAGAGGGAGAAAAAACATCAGTATGTGGTTGCCCCTCGACTTTCCCCTACTGGGGACCTAACCTGAAACCCAGGCATGTGTCCTGCCTGGGAATTGAGTGCTGGCCAGTGACCCTTTGGTTCACAGGCCAGCACTGCATCCACTGAACCACACCATCAAGGGCATAAAAGTATATTTTAAATAACAGTAATAACATCAACAACATGTATAATGCTATGATGTACCTCACCTCATTTGAAGCACTTAATATATATTAAATAATTCAATCCTCAGTACAACCAAAAGGGATTGGTAATTTGACTGTCCCTTGTTTACAGAGGAGGGCACTGAGGCACAGAGTAAACTAACGTGCTCAGGATTAACTACCTAATACATAAGGGAACCAGTTTTTAGATCCAGGTGTTCTGGCAATTTTTTTTTTATTACACAGATTTAAAGATGCCCCAGTTTAAATTCCATTTTCTAAAACATTGGTATTTCCAAAAAACACATGAAACTGGTGTGATCACCCTTTCCTCGGTGCTTGATCCAGACCTAGGTGACACAACCCTCTCAGAAAGCATCCATTTCTTCTCATACTTATGAAAGAGCTTGAACAGTGGAATAGGTTCTGTCTTAGGTACTGTGAACCTGGCTGCTTTTAACTCAGGCTCTGCCATTTGCTGTCTATGTGGTTCTGATCAAGTTCTTCTAAACTTCAGTTTCCTTATCTGCACTCTCTGTGTGTATCTGTATACACTATATAATCCAAATGGATTTTTCAAGACAAATACTCTAGGATTATGTAAATTTATAAAACCAGATGCAGTTGAAAATTCTCAACTTACTTACATTTACTTATCCAACTCAACTTTAAAATGCCATATTTTATCATAGAGAATTGAGAAAATCTCCAAGGAAGGAAGTACATTGCTAAGCAGAATTGACGGAACTAATAATGTCCTCAGGGAAGGTTCAGTAAAAGCTTCATGGAGGTAAACATCCCTTAGACACAGGTTGGCAAACTATATCATACAGGATTTTAGATTTTAAGTGAGTAAGAATTTTAAAAAGAAGAATATGAATTATAAGTGATATGGATGATATTAAATATGAGTGATATGAATTTCAAATTTTAGTTTCTATAAATTATTTCTTTGGAATGTAATCACACTAATTCATTTATGTATTATCTATGACTGCTTTCACACTACAATGGCACAGTGAAATAATTATGACAGAGACTATATGCCCACTGAAGCCTGATATATTTACTATCTGATCCTTTACAGGAAAAGTTTGCTGCCCCATGCTCTGGAATCAAGATTTATAGGAGCCTCTGATTATAGGATTATAATAAAGGCTATTAATTATTTAAAGTAACCTCATATAAGTTTGTGAAAACAAGTTTGCACCATTATTTCTGTACTAAAATTACCTCTATGACATGTCTCATGTCTATGAAAAATGCACAGATCCAAGTCAGGCATTTTTTGAAAGTTTATATTATGTGTACCAACAAGTATTGCATGATAAATGAAGATGCTTTCTTTGACCAAGCTATTTATAGTGAGATTGTATATGTATGTAAAGTAAGTTGGGTAATATCCAAAAGTGTTTCATTTGTATGGAAATTTGGTTTTAAAAATTTTTACCTAGATTAACATTAAAAACTGTGTCAAGAATATATAATACCAGCCCTGGCTGGTGTGGCTCAGTGGATTGAGTGCTGGTCTCTGAACCACAGGGTTACCAGTTTGATTCCCAGTCAGGGCACATGCCTGGGTTGCTGGCCAGGTCCCCAGTGAGGGGTGTGTGAGAGGCAACCGCACATTGATCTTTCTCTCCCTCTCTTTCTCCTTCCCTTCCACTCTCTAAAAATAAATAAACTCTTTGAAAAAGAGAGAATAAATAATACCAATGACTCAAAGTTAGTAAATAACATAACCCTCCAATTTGTTTCATATATCACTGCCCTGCTGCCCTGTGCAACTGATTGTTTGAGTTCAAAGTACAAAATAATTGGATGAAGGTTAAAAATTCAGTCCAGATTTCTAGGACCAGTACAAAGCACTGAATGCATATTTCTCTCTCTAATCAGATACTTGGTTTATTTGACTTTGAAAACTTTAATTTGATTCCTAAAGGTTAAACAAGCTCAAACTTGCCCTATACAATTGTAATGGAATCCCTTTTAAAACATAACAGATAGAAAAAATGATATATAGTTAAAATATATAAATGTTTAACTAATCATTTATTTGTCACTCTGGGAAATGAGGTGTTCTGAATAATTGGAATTCTTGGATGATCAAAGGTTGTCCTTCAATACAAATAATGTAAAAGGTATCATTTTGAAAGGTAATTAATATTTTCCTGACTTCTTATAAAAGTCATACAGAACATGTTTTATGCAAAATATACATCAGATTTTAAAGATTTGAAATGAACATAATGTAAAATATCACTTTAATAAGTTTATATTGATTACATGCTGAAATGATACTATTTTGTCTTTAATGGGTTGAATAAAATATATTATTCAAAATAAAAAATTACACTAAACATGCTTTAGTCTTTCTTGATAACTTAGATATTATGAGCATTGGTTATTATACTATGCTGTAATATTATGCTATGCTGTAATTCTACACACAGGAGTTATTAAGGTGGGTAGGAATGTTTGTCTCTATATTAAATGGCCATAGGCTCTTATACTCTTTAGTTATGAATTTTCTGTGTCATTTTCTTTGGCACCCTGTCCTGTCAGTTTTCATGTCTGTGTTCCTAGTAGCTGTGCCTCTAAATGTGTTTCTACTTTCTCGTCATCTATAATTTGCTAAGTGGAGGGAATCAAATGGCCAAGCTTGTTAGAGTTCTTTTTGGAAAGGTAATTATTTATCAGTAAAGGTAAAGAAGCTTTTCAGCAACACAGCTCTTAAATTGACAAGCCTTCTCCATCTCTTATGGACATTTTATGGTAGTCTTCTGGAGTGCTGATCTTACCAGAAGAAAAGTCTCTTGGGCAACAGAATTGTGCTAACTAGACTGAAAAGTTCACTTTTGATTAAAGCATAGTGTTATTATTCTTGTTCACTTCTTTTAAATATAAATTATGCTCTGATCCTATTTTTGCTCTATAGTGTGGTGAGAATAAGTTTAAAGAGTAGATTACTTGCAGCACTGATTGCTGTAACTATTTCTTGTATTTACTTGAATTCATTGTCTCCAGTTTTAGGACATTTGCTTTGCAGTTGATAATTCTCTTTTCCATCCATTCAGTGCTGTGCATGCTCTGTATATCAATATAGTGTGTCTGCCTGAAAGTTGTGTCAGGATCCATACAGATATGCCATGCTTCTAGAAAGTTCTATGTGTGCAAATCCTTATTTCTCAAAAGAGTGAATGAATTGTGCATAAGGTGACTTTCACATCAAATTTAAATCCCTTTAAATAATGTGCTCCACTGCCATGTTTCAAATTCCTTCCTATACTTCACCAAATTTGTAATGAAATTTTAAGAACACTTCTCTTGTGAACATGAGATACATCTGTTGCATGTATAATGTATATCACAGTTAACATAGACAAACACATTATTATTTCTTTGTTTGAACTAAGTCCCCTTTTCTTCCTTAGAGGCATGGTTGCCTAGCTCAGTGAGAAATTATAGACTTGAATTTCACACATGGAGGTCACTTGTTTTCATGTTGTGCAAATTTCTAAATAGATACCAGTCTGACATAATTCTGAGAAAAATGGCAATTATTGTCATATTGCAGCAGGCTTGGGTAGACAGATGCTCAATTAATGGAACTGTCAAAAGTGATTTCCTATTTACAAACATTACTCAAGTTATAACTTCAGCAATAACACAGATGCATTTCCCTCCTTTGATTCATTTACTAATGTATTGTATGTGTTCTTCCTTATAGGAATCTCAACATCTGACTCCAGGTTTCACCTTACAAAGTAGGTGTTCAAAAAAAATGTCTTAGTCCATACTTCATGTTCTCTCCTCTCTCTTTCTTTTCTCTTTTTTACCTAATATCAATAACACATAAAAAGAACAATAACAAAAATTCATATCGTAATATATCCAAGTGGTTCCTTTTTTCATCTTTTGTTAATGGCATGATTCTGTGAAAAGAATATAACTGGAAAGGCTGAGTTCTTTGTTGTTGTTGTTGTTTTTTAATAATTATTTTATTGTTGTTCAATTACAGTTGTCTGCATTTCCCCCCAGCCAAACCCACCTCCCTCCCTTGCTTCAATCCTCCCCCTTGGTTTTGTCCATGTGTCCTTTATAGTAGACCAGTGCACCCCAATGTTCATAGTAGCACAAATTTGCCATAGCCAAGTTCTGGAAGCAACCTAAGTGCCCATCAGTAAATGAGTGGATCAGAAAACTATGGTACATTTACGCAATGGAATACTATACAGCAGAGAGAAAGAAGGAGCTCCTACCCTTTGTGACAGCATGGATGGAACTGGAGAGCATTATGCTAAGTGAATTCTTGAAGATCAATTTAATTCAGAGGAATTATTTGATATTAGAAAACATGGGTAGTAACTGTGTGTTCCCTTTCTTTTCAGAGTGGAGTGACACAACCAGAAAAGCTTCTACAAAGTCAGTATCATTCAAGTTGTAAGTACTTGGGTTTCAAAAATAGGCTTTTTCAGGGGCATTTTGCAAGGAAGTAATTCCTCAGTACTCAGTGAAGCTTATTCCGTCTCCGCCTCCTTGAAAATATGAACCCTGTCTCATAATACTAATATGGAGTTAGGTTAGAGAGGAGAACAATATTTACCACAAAAAGAAAGTAACAGTAAAAATGAACAAGATTATCATTTGACTCTCTAATGATCTAGACACAGGCTAGGCATATAAAACAGTTGTGATTCTTGACTAGTTGTTTGAGCACTGTGTAACTTCAGCTACAGATATCATTATATGCAATAGACAGCAATCACTGACAAGGATGGGGAAAGGGCACATCTAGACAGCCATGACTGGGCATGGAATGTTAAGTGGATCACTATGGCCAGCCAGCCTGAGAACTTACTGTTTGCAGGTTATCTGATGACTACATATTATAGCCAAACAAAGGCAGCCAGGAATAGATAGAATAAGAGATTCCATGATGACAGGTTGAAGTTCAGAGGCCAGGGCCCTGAAATTCACTCAGCACTGCTTTCATTATTTTATTAATGTTAAGAAGGATGGATAAGAAGAAAACTAATTTCCTTATATTAACGATTGTAGATTTTATAATATTCATTTGTCCATGAGTATATCAAGGGAGTATTTCTCACACAATTCCTTTTATTTCTAATACTAGAAAATGGGAGTCAACTTTTCTGTGTGAGTAACAATCACATACTTGAAAAATTTCAATGTGAAATAATTATGATGTTCAAGTGGACTACTGGCACACTTGAAATGAATTGCTGTCCTTTTGGAAGATCTCAAGTAATTGCATAAAACAACTGGGACTGACTCCCAAATCGACAGGCTCAAAGAAAGTCAATGTCATTTTCACATTCCTGGTTCTGTTTAGCAGCAAACTACCCAAAACCATAACCCCATCACCCATCCTCTCATTTTGTTTTCTGGACTGATCTGTGCCTACTAATTCAAAGTTCAGTTTTAAGAACCAAGAATTCTACATTTAAAGAGGTGAGAAAAAATAAGAGAGTGGAGGGGAAGAAAACAATAACCATGATTCAAGGACCAGATTATATAGAAACATGGAAATCAAAATCATCTTTGACATTGTTCATTTCAGCTTTTGCATTAATCACATTTTGAATTTCCCTCCCCCTTGTTATGCTAATAAATAGATGTTATCTTTCTACCTTGCCCCACTCCCATTACAAATCGATAAAATTCACACATTCACATGTTCGCTTGAGATTTAGGAAATCAACACGATTCTCAAAATATGAAGAAAATATAAAATTATTTTTCCCACTATGAAATAATCTTACTCTTAAAGCAAGACTATTAGAGTCCCTCTGTGAAATATGTTGATTTCCATATAGGCCCTAAAATGTAGTATTTCAATAGTTTTCAACTAATAGAAATAAACTCATGAATTATGGTTTATAGTTAGTGGCTGCATTTCCAGAGACCAGCACTTCATAGCATGGGGTATATACTGTATTCAATAGAACCAAGGTTCTCTGTAGGAAGTACCAATAAAGCTACAAGGCACCGGGTCCATTTTATAAATGAGCTACTTGCTCTACATTTAGCTGATTGAACTAAATTCCAAGTATTGTCCATCAGACTTTAGCTGAGGTAACTTCCCTTTGTATGATAGGGTATGAGTTTAATGAAGGATAGAAAAGTTATAAGAATTATTTTGATTTTTAGCTTCCCAAATTTTATCAGCTTAGCCATTACTAATATTTTCCCATATTTTAGTACAGTGTGCTTTTAATACCAGTTTCTAGTGTTTTCCATTTGGCATGGTAATTTTCCAGACAACTAAAAAGATTCTGAGAGTAGACCAAACTGCTGATAGCTAGAGCTTGGCAGGAAACAACCTATAAGTTGGCCGTGGTTCAGGAGAGACACCTACCCACTGTCAGAAAATATCTTGGACATACTCTTGCCAATTACTGCAGTAAAGAAAGAGGAGTGTTGTAAAACAGAATTCCTTAATTACTGGGGTACTCTATCATTATCCCTAATCTTGGCCTCTTTTCCCTGGTTGATGAAATACAGATCTTCTATTTGAGTCTGGATTATTTATAAGGACTACATGTGTGCGAACAAAGTCTAAAACACTGGGCCAAAAAAGCCTGAGTGAAAGCTAGGGACCAGTTAGGTTCACTCTGTGTCCTTTGTGTGTATATGTGTAAATTATTTCTTTATTTATTGATACATGTATTCTTTTAATGAGGTAATCACAAACTTTTTAAAAATTATTTGTTGTTCAATTACAGTTGTCTGCATTTCTCCCACACCACAGCCAAACCCACCTCCCTCCCTTGCTTCCACACTCCCCCTTGGTTTGTCCATGGGTCCTTTATAGTAGTTCCTGAAAACCCATCCTCCCATTGTCCCCTACCTGCTCCCCTCTGGTTATTGTTAGATTGTTCTTAATTTCAATGTCTCTGGTTATATTTTATTTGCCTTTTTTGTTGTTGATTATATTCCAGTTAAAAATGAGTTCATATGGTATTTGCCCCTCCCCTCCTGTCTTATTTCACTTAGCATGATGCTCTCCAGTTCCATTCACACTGTCTCAAAGTGTAGGAGCTCCTTCTTTCTCTCTGCTTCATAGTATTCCACTGGGTAAATGTACCACAGTTTTTTAATCAGCTCATTTACTGATGGGCATATAGGTTGCTTCCAACACATAGCTATTGTGAATTGTGCTGCTATGAACTTTGGGGTGCATAAGTTCTTTTGGATTGGTGTTTCAGGGTTCTTAGGATATAACCCCAGCAGTGGAATTTCTGTGTCAAAAGGCAGTTCCATTTTTAGTTTTCTGTGTTGAAGTGGGCCTCTTTGTGTTCTTCTTGATTGGGACTCTCTGTGTTTCCTAGATTTGTGGGACCTTTTTTTTTCTTCTATCATTACTTTTTAAAACAGGTTTTCTATCCATTCCTCTTCTTATTTTCCTTCTGGTATCCCTATTATATGGATATTATTATGCTTCATGTTGTTCTGCATTTCCCTTAACCCCTCTTCATCCTTTCTCAGCCACTTTTCCTTTTCTTGATCTTTCTGGGTGTCTTTTTTCCCTACTTTGTCCTCCAGCTTGCTGATTCAATGCTCTGGTTCATCTAACCTGCTTTTTGATTCCTTCTACTTTGTTCTTTAGCTCAGAAATTGTATTCTTCATTTCCTCTCAGCCCTTATTGATAGTTTCTATTTCCTTTTTCATGTTGATATAGTTGTCAGTGAGTTCATTGTAGTTTTCCTGTAGTGCTTACTAATTCTTTGTGAGCTCAATGAGCTTCCTGATAACCATTGCTTTGAACTCAATACCTGATAGTTGAATTGCCTCTATTTCATTTAGCATTCTTTCTGAGGCTTAATCTTTTTTTTCACCTGGGGATTGTTTCTTTGTCTTCCCATTGTTTGTGAGACTCTTCTTGTTAGCCTCTGCTTCTTAAGTTGACCTGTTCTGACTTCCTGGGTTTATGGTTGAACTTCAATGGTAGAAGTCCTGTCAGATTCAGTGGTGCTATCTCCTTGATCTCCTGAGCTCCCTGGTCTTGGGCTGCCATTTTTGTTAGTTCTTTGGATGCCTTTGTGTTTTAATTGTTGTTGTGTCTTTCTTTGGTGGCTCCTTCCCTCAAGCTGTTTAACTAAGAGTCACTCTGTCCACCACATCTTGTATTATGTTTTGCAGGTGTGGCTAGGTTACATCGAACCTGGTTCTTCTGTCTGTATGAGGTTTTGAGGCTTCTCTCTCTCTCTTGTTCAGTTGTTTTCTGGGTAATTTCTCTACCATTAGTTGTTTTTACAGATAGGTCCTGGGTTGAGGTTAGTGTGGCTTCTACTCCCTTCTTCACCTTTTTTCCATTGTTATCTGTTGGTTGTTCCTTTGTTGGTGGATTTCCTCTTCCAACAGGTATACTGGTATTCACAGCTTCCACCTACACTTTTTTTTGTGATCAGTTGGAGGGTGAAAGGAAAATGGTTAAAGACAGTAGGAGTATATTTTATGGTATTTAAGGTACCAACCCATAGAGAAGAGATAGGAGATCCTTTGGATATGTATAGTGATAACTGTGATATTTCACCCAATTAGCCCTTTTTAGGGGTAGAAAAAATATAAGACTCTTATTAGGTGGGGGAAAGATTGTGAGTAGGATCTATAAAGCAGTGAGCTTGTGGAAGGTCAGATTATGAGGTAAAGTGAAAGTAAAGGGTAGAAAATAGGTGTAATATACAAGAAAATAGAGTTAACCACAACAGTAATAAGTTCAGGAAAGAGTGAAGTGAGCTAAGATCCCAGAGGGATGCCATGTAGTATTTACAATTGTATGTAACAGCAATTATTTACAGTAGTAATGGAACAACTGTCACATGAAAGAATCTATGTGATCTGAGTAACCATAATAGGAAGTAAAGGATCTAGGTAGTGTGCTAGTGGAACACAAGTGAAGAGAAAGGCAGAAAATTAAAAATATACTATGAAAGAGAGAGCAAGGGAAACCAGTCAAACCATATAATTTAACAAACCAAGAGAAGAACACTAAACAGAAAGAAGAGAAATAAAAAATACTAATAAAATAAAAGATATAAGAATAATGAAAAATAATAATAATACAAATATACACTAACATGCAAGTTCTCTGGAGTGGCAAAGTGAAATTTGTCTCACTGCCTCTTTGGGTCTAACTCTGGTCTTTTTATGGGTCCAGGTTTTATTGTCTCACTTGTGGGAATTTAAAAAAGGAAGGAAGGAAGAAGGAATAAAAACGAAAGAAAGGAAGAAAGAAGGAATAAAAAAAGAAAGAAGGAAAGAAAGAAAGAAGGAATTAAAAAAAAAAAGAAAAGAAAAAGCGCTTCCTGCTGGCTTTAAACCAGCCGAGCAAGTTCTGCTGGTTTCCTGGCTGCAGCAAGCTGAGGGGGGATTGGTTTTCCTTTTCTCCCTTCCTGTGGTTTTGCAGGGATGGGGACCAGGTCTGAGCCACACTTTTTGCAGTTGTCCAGCCTCCAGTCCAGTTCCTCAGTTCACTGCTGGGTCTCCAGTGCCCTTATATACCCAGTCTACACTTTCAGTCCACCAGTTGCACTGTCTTTGAGGTGCACCAGTTAAGGGCAACTCACACACTACCTTCTTGCTCTTTGATGTCCTGGTGCTAGAGACTCTCAGAGTCTGTTCAGGGCAATTCAGCACCCCCACTGAGTTAAGTCTTTCTGGGGATTGCTGACTCCCTGAGCCCTGCAGCTCTCTTCTGCAGGGACATCTCTGCCTTCCTCAGAGAGCCAGACAGCCCTGCAGGGCAGGGGTGCTGCTGTGGCTGCCCTGGCAGATGCGGGCATGTGTCTCCTCTGCTGCTTCACCTGGGGCGCTGGGGTAGGGTGTGAGGTGCCTTGGGTGGCGAGGTCAGAAGTTCTCTGTCCCTGGGGCTGTGGGTGTGAGCGCTTGGCCTCCGCTACTGGGGTGTGATGTACAGCCACTAGGCCTCCCTGTCAGGCGTGTGCTGTCCCTGTGGTGGCCTGTGGACATGGGTGCTTGGCCTCCACTGCTGGGGTGAGATTGGCAGTCCCTGGGCCACGAGTTGAGGTGTGCACCTTCCCTGGTACTTTGCGTGTGAGTGTGCAGCCTCTGCTGCTCTGCTGTTGCTTCTGCAGAGGCTGGGGTGGCAGGGTCAGGTGTGTCCCAGCCCTGGGGCTTTGGACGTGAGTGCTGGGCCCCGACTGCTACAGTGGAAGCCCTGACAAGTGCTGTGGCCTGCAGGATAGGGGCACAGGAGGCAGCTGCTGTGGGAGATTTCCCTAAACAGCCACTGTGTACCTCTTTTTTTATTCTTTTTGAAAAATTCCTCCTATTCAAGCCTGCCTCTCGACATAATCACCTGACCTCTCACACAGCCCAACTCTCCAACCAGACTGGGGACTATCTGGGTCAGGTTCCATCACTGCCCAACTCTTCCCAGCTAGGTGCATAGTCTTAGTGGGTGTACACCACCCCTGTGTGTTTGTGACTTCATCCTTATCTGCCCCCCACCATGACTTCAAGCATCCAGGGTCTCCTGGTGCTGCTCAAACTTTTTTTTGGCAGGGGAGGGAGCCATTGACCTGGTTCTTTCCTAAGAACCCTGAGGCAGACCCAGTGGGTGCCAGGCCTGGGGCTGCAGCCACCCTGGTCCCTGTGCTGGTCCCAGGGACCTTATTGTCCTGAAGCACTTTCCTTACTGTCTGATTTTTCAGTGTCCTCTATAATTTTTGGCCTCCAGTCTTCATCTGTGCTGGGATACTGTTGGCTGTTCACTCTGTTCCTTGAAAGATCAGCTAGGTAGTTTCATGCATGTGCAGAGAGAAGTGGACACTGCTCCCATCTTCTCGCTGCCATCTTCCACATAAAAATCAGGATTTATTTTTATTTGTTTTTAGTTTAAAATGGCTTATCAGAAACACTCTTATTTTTTTGAGAATTAAGTTTTTAGAGCAGTTTTAGGTTTACAGCAAAACTGAGAGGAAGATACATATTTTACTCTTATTTTTATTTTAAAAAATAATAGTACATTTGTGATAGCATTTTTAATTTTACTTTTTAAAATATATTTTTACTAATGTTTGAACACAGTTGTCTCCATTATCCCCCCACCACTTTTTCCCACCTTACCCACCGCCACCTCCCACTCCCAACTTACTCCCCTTTGGCTCTGTCCATGGGTCCTTTATATATGTTAATTTATGACCCTTTCACTTCTTTCCCATGTTGTATTCCTCCCCCCACCTCTCTGGTTACTTTCAGTCATTCTTAATTTCAATGTCTCTGGTTATGTTTTTCTTGCTTGTTTATTTTGTTAATTAGGTTCCACTTATAGATGAGATCATATGGTATATGTCTTTCACCTCCTGGCTTACTTCACTTAGCATAATGCTCTCCAGTTCCATCCATACTGTTTGGGGAAGGGTAGGGACATATTTTTTCTTTATGCTGTGTAGTATTCCATTGTGTAAATGTACCAGAGTTTTTAGATCCACTCATTTCCTGATAGGTATTTAAGCTGTTTCCATGACTTGGCAATTGTACATAATGCTGCTATGATCATTGGGGTACATAGGTTCTTTGAATTGGTGCTGCAGGATTCTTAGGGTATAATCTTAGCAGCAGAATTGATGGGTCAAAAGGAAGTTCCATTTTTAGTTTTCTGAGGAAATCCCACACTGTTTACCACAGTGGCAACACCAGTCTGCATTCCCACCAACAGTGCGCTAGAGTTCCCTTTTCTCCAAATCCTCACGAGCACTTTTTGTTTGTTGATTTGTTTATGGAGGCCATTCTGATTGGTGTCAAGTGGTATATGATTATGGTTTTAATTTATATCCCTCTAATGGTTTGTGATGTTGAATACCCTTTCATCTGTCTATGGACCCTCTGTATGTCCTCCTTGGAGAGTTGTCTGTTCAGGACCTTTGCCCATTCATTAACTGGGTTGTTTGTCTTCCTGTTGTAGAGTCGTGTGAGTTCAGCTCTTTATATATTTTGGAGATCAAACCACTGTTTGAGGTGTCATTGGCAAATATATTTTCCCACAGGATCGGTTCCCTTTTAATTTTGCTAATGTTTTCTTCAGCCATGAAGAAGCTTTTTAATTTGATGAGAGCCTGTTTTTTATTCTTTCCTTTAGGTCCCTTTTTTGAGGGTACATATTGGAGAAAATATTGCTACATAGAATATCTGAGATTTTCCTACCTATCTTCTCCTTTGTGAATTTTATGTTTTCATAACTTATATTTAAGTTGTTTTTCCATCTTGAGTTTATTTTTGTGTGTGGTGAAAGTTGGTAGTCAAGTTTCTTTTTTTTTTTTTTTTTGCATGTAGCTGTCCAGATCTCCCAACACCATTTGATAAAGAGGATATTTTTACTCCATTGTATGCTCCTTTCAACTTTGTTGAATATTACTTGACCATAGACACATGGGTTTGTTTCTGGGCTGTCTATTTTGTTCCATTGATCTATGTATCTCTTCTAATGCCAGTACCAGACTGTTTTGATTACAGTGGCCATGTAATATAGTTTCATGTCAGGTATTGTGATCCCTCAAACTTGTTCTTCTTCCTCAAAATTGCTGAGATTATTTGGGGTCATTTATGGTTCCATATAAATTTTTGAAATGTTTGTTCTATATCTGAGAAATATGTCATTGGTATCTTCATAGGAATTGCATTGAATGTATAAATTGCTTTCATTAGTGTGGACATTTCAATGATGTTAATTCTTCTAATCCAAGAACACCATATATGCTTCCATTTATTTGTATCTTCCTTAATTACTTTCTTCAGTGTTGTGTAGTTTTCTGAGTGCAGATCTTTTACTTCCTTGGTAAGGCTTATTCCTAGGTACTTTATTTTTCTTGTTGCTATGGAACTGTTTTCATAATTTCTGTTTCTGGTATTTCATTGTTGGTATACAAAAATTCCTCTATTGCTGAATTTTGACTTTGTATTTCACTGTTATAACAAATTCACTTTAGGGTGAGTAGTTTTAGGGTGAATTCTACAGGGTTTCCTATGTAGACTATCATGTCATCTACAAACAATGACAGATTTGCTTCCTCCTTTCCAATTTAGATGCCTTTTATTTCTTGTTCTTGTCTGATCCCTGTTGCTAGAGCTTCCAATATGTTGAATAGAAACAGTGAAGACAGACACACTAGTTTTTGTCCATTAAGTATGACATTAGCTGTAGACTTCTCATATATGACCTTTATTATGTTGAGCTATGCTTCCTATACTGCCATTTTGCTTAGTGTTTTTATCATGAATGGATTCTTTACCTTATGAAGTGCTTTTTCCACATCTTTTGATATGGTCATGTGATTATTGATATTCCTTTTATTTATGTGATGTATTATGTTTATTGATTTGTGGATACTGTACCATCCTTGCATCTCTGGGATGAATCTCACATGATCATAATGTATATTTTTTTAATGTATTGCTGGATGTGGTTCGCCAATATTTTATTGAGGATTATAGAATCTGTGCTCATCTCTGGGTTGCGAGCTGCGTCCCCAGTTGGCTGTTAGAGAGGCCACCACACACTCATGGTTTTCTTCTTTTTCACTTTTTCCCTCCCTCCCCCTCTCTAAAAGATAAATAAATATTTTTAAAAAGAGTTTGGTTGTCTTCACTTTTCATGGATTTTTTTTTTTTGGAATAATCTATAAAGGATAGTGGTCAGCTCTTCCTTAAATGATTTGTAAAATTCTCCTGTGAAACCATCCACCCAGGGTGGTTGTGTGCCAGGAGATTTTTGATTATTACTTTCATTTTGTCAGCTGTTATTGGTCTGCTCAGGCTTTGTGCTACTTCTTGATTCAATTTTGGAAGAATATATTTTTCTAGATATTTGTTCATTTCATCCAGGTTTTCAAATTTCTTGCATATAGTTCTTCATAGCAATTTCTTACAATCCTTTGTATTTCTGTGGTATCAGTTGTAATCTCTTCTCCTTTATTTCTGGTCCTGTTATTTGGTTCCTCTCTCTTTTTCTCTTGATAAGTCTTCATAAAGGCTTGTTGATTTGGTTTATGTTTTCAAAGAGCCAGCTTCTGGATTTATTGATCCTTAGAATTGTTCTTTTAGTCTCTATATCATTTAACTCTGCTCTGATCTTGGTTTATTCCTTCCTTCTACATGCTCTGGGGTTGTTGTTGTTGTTGTCCCAGTTCTTGTATATGTACTGTTAGGTTGTTTATTCAAAAGTTGTTTTTTTTTTTAATGTAGGCCTGTATCACTATGAACTTTCCTCTCAGGATTGCCTTGGCTATGTCCCATAGGTTTTGGATTATTGTGTATTCATTTTCATTTGTTTCCAGAAACTTTGATTTCTTCCTTGATCTCATTATTAACCTATTCAATGTTTAATAGCATACTCTTCAATCTCCATGAATTGAATGTTTTTGAATTTTTTCCTTGAGGTTGCATTCTACTTTCAGGTCCTTGTGGTTTGAGAAAATGCTTGATATGATTTCACTTTTCTTGAATTTTTGAGACTCATCTTGTCTCCTGTCTTGTGGTCTATCTTTGAAAATGTTCCATGTGCAAGAAGTGAGAAGATGGTGGCATGGTAGGAGGGAGTGTATTCCCCTTCCCCTACACATGGGAGAGAAACTGGCTGATCTGCGGAGGAACAGAGAAAGGGGCCAACAATATCCAAACATTTATAAAAATAGGACATCAAAAATTATAGCAGACATTGAAAAACCATATAGTAAGGAGACTGCTTCAGGATAATAAAGGCCCAGGGATCAGCACGAGGAGCAGGAAGGTTGCAGCCCCCAAGCCCGGTGCTCCCCACGTCTGCCTTAGGTTACACTGGAGAGAGCAGAGTCAACCGCTGGATCCCCGGCCAAACAAGGATTGAGCAGCACAAGAAGAGGCCCTGTTGTTTGAAGGTACAGAGAGGGGAGTGAGGACTGAGAGACAATCACACAGGGGCTGCGAGCACCCACACATAGCCCTGGGAAGAGTGAGTGTCCCAGCCTGTGCAACCAAGGGTGCCCTGGCCGTGCTCCCACACCCTCAACCTGGAGATAGTGTGGTTTTCTGGAAGACCCAGACCCCACAACCCTTAACAAGGAAAGGGCACGAGCATTCACGGGATTCTGGAGACCGTGGTGATGAACTCGGGGAAATGCGCGCCCCCTCAGGATTCCCAGATCTCACACAGTGAACCCTGAAAAGACACAGGTGCTTCTCGGGAACCTAGAGACCTTGGTGGGGAAACTGGGGGAAGGGTGCAACCCCTGACAATCCCCAGAGCTTACACCGTGAACCTGGAAAAGACGCGGGTGCTCTGAGGGACCCTGGAGCCCAGGAGACCTCGGTGGGTGGGAAAGTGTGCTTGGGAGCACACAGACCCACACTCAGGGCCCTGCAGAGAGGCACCAGACTGGCTCTGGGGATAGCCTTTGGCTAGCTCTGGGGGAAGTATACCAGAGACTCACTGAGTTCTGACTGGAAAGAGTGAAAAGCATTCCAATTGTCCCTCAGCCTGCTGAAGCCAGCAAGGCCGGAAAAACTGGCTTAGCCAGTTAGAAACCAACAAGAGGTGTATTTTTTTATGTTGTTGTTGCTGTTTTATTGTTTGATTTTACCTTTTTTAAAGTAACTTTTTATTTTTAATTGTTATTATTTTTATATCTCTCAATTCCTTATGTCGCTCTTCCTTTCATCCTAGTGTTATTCCTTCCATTCCAAATTTATCTCTCCTGCATTCCATCTTCTGCTTTTTGCCTTTTTTTTTTTTGAACCTGAAAGTTCCTGCAAATTTGTATTATCTTTTCCTCATTATTCTTACATTTTTTATCTTAATAGTATTTTGGTATTCTTTTTCTTTCAGTGTAGTCTTCTTTGACTGGCTGATTATACTGCATCATTAGATAGGTTTCCCCTGTTATCTCATTCATAGTGTGTTCCTAATTTACTGTCCTGCATTTGTGTTCCATTACTACACCACTCAAGGTTCTATACTCCCTATTCTTGTTATCTACATCTCATAGATTCTGTCATATGATTGTTGTTCTAATATTACTGTAAATAAGATGTATTTCATACAATTGTAAATACCACACAACACCACTCCGAGATCTCAGCCAACTTTGCAATTTCCCAAACTCTATTATTGCAGTGGTTAACTCTATTCTCTTACACACTACCCCTATTTACTAATCTTTGTTCCCACCCTACCTAAGAATGTGACATCCCACAGCCTGACTGCTTTCTAGATCCAATTCACAATCCTTTCCTCCCCAATAAGAGTCTTATCTTCTTTCCATCCTTCCTAAAACGTGGCTGGTGGGGTGGAAGATCATGGTTAACACTGTCCACAGGCAAAGGATGTCCTATCTCTTCTATACTGGAAGCTACTGTAAATATCATACAATACTCTCTTGCTGTCTTAAACCATCTTGCCTTACTCCTCCAACTGATCACAAATAAGAGTAGGGGGAAGCTGTGAGCACCAGGATACCCAAAGGAGACTGCACCACTGAATCTCACAGCTATTCTATGACAGAAATTCACACCATATACCCAGGGAGCCAGAAGAAGATCAATTTAAGAAACAGAGGTTAACAGGAAGAGTCTCACGAACAATGAGAACACAAAGAAACAATCCCTGAATGAAGAAAAAGGAGAAGCCTCGGAAAGAATGCTAAATGAAATGGAGGCAACTCAACTATCACATATTGAGTTCAAAGAAATGATTATCAGGAAGCTCAATGAGCTCACAATGAGCTACCAGAAACTACAGGAAAGCTACAATGAACTCACTGAAAACTACATCGCCATGAAAAAGGAAATAGAAACTATCAGCAAGGGCCAAGAGGAAATGAAGAATACAGTTTCTGAACTGAAGAACACGGTAGAAGAAATGAAAAGCAGGATCCATGAAGCAGAAGATGGGATCAGCAAATTGGAGGACAAATTAGAAAAAAAACACCCAGAAAGAGCAAGAAAAGGAAAAGAGGCTCAGAAAGAATGGAGAGGTTTTGGGGGAAATGCAAGACAATATGAAACATAATAATATCCATAAAATAGTAATACCTGAAGGAGAAGAAGAAGAGCAGGGTATAGAAAACCTATTTCAAAAAGTAACAATGGAAAAGTTCCCTAATTTGATGAGAGAAAAAGTCACACAAATCCAGGAAACACAGAGAGTCCCAATCAAGAGGAACCCAAAGACAGTCACGTCAAGACATATCATAATTAAAATGGCAAAATACCAAGAGAAAGAGAGAATCTTAAAAGCAGCAAGGGAGAAACAGAAAATAATATATAAGGGAGCCCCAATAAGACTAACAGCTGACTTCTCAATGGAAACACTCCAAGTCAGAAGAGAACAGAAATAAATATTCAAAGTAATGAGAACCAGAGGTCTGCAACCAAGGTTATCTTACCCAGCAAGGCTCTCAATCAAGATAGAAGGCCAAATAAGAACCTTCCCAGACAAAAGTGTCTAAAATAATACACCTCCACCAAACCAGCTCTGCAAGAGATACTAAAGGGACTCCTGTAAGGAAAGGAAGAGAGAGAGAGAGAGAGAGAGAGAGAGACAGAGAGAGAGAGACAGAGAGAGAGAGACAGAGAGACACGGAGACATAGGTGCATAAATGGCAATGAATAAGTAGCTATCAATAACCTTAAATATAAATGGATCAAATGCTCCAATCAAAAGACATAGAATAGCTGATTGGATAAGAAAACATGACCCACATATATGTTGCCTAAAAGAGACCCACCTCAGGATAAAAGACTTGCACAGGCTGAAAGTGAAGGGCTGGAAAACGTTTTCCAAGCAAATGGAAAGAAAAAAAAAAAGCCGGGGTATCAATACCCATACCACACAAAATAAACTTCCAAAAAAGGGCATTAAAGAGAGACCCAGAAGACCGCTTCATAATACTCAAGGGAGGAATCCACCAAAAAGACATAAACATTGTAAATGTATATGCACCCAACATAGGAGCACCCCAATACATAAAGAAAATCTTAGAGGGCTTCAAGAAAGATATTGACAGCAACACAATTATAGTGGGGGATTTTAACAGCCCACTATAAAAAATGGACAGATCTTCCAAACAAAACATCAAAAAAGATATTGAGGCATTGAACAATACCCTAGATGAAATGGACTTAACTGATATATACAGACCCCTCCATCTCAAACTAGCTAAATACACATTCTTTTCAAATATACATGGCACAGTTTCAAAGACAGACCACATGATAGGAGACAAAACAAGCCTCAACAATTTCAAGAAAATTGAAATCATACAAAGCATTTTCTCAGATCACAAGGGACTGAAACTAGAAACCAACCCAAGGGAAAAAACTCAAAACACTCAAAATTATGGAGATTATATAACATGCTATTAAACAATTAATGGGTCAAGAATGAGATTAAGGAAGAAGTCAAAAAGTTTCTGGAAACAAATGAAAATGAACTCACAATACCACAAAACTTATGGGACACAGCTAAGGCAGACCTGAGAGGGAAGTTCATAGTGATACGGGCATACCTAAAAAAGATAGAAACATTTCAAACAAACAATCTAACTCTACATCCACAAGAAGTTGAGGAACAACAACAAAGACAGCCCAGAGTAAGTAGAAGGAAGGAAATAACCAAGATCAGAGCAGAATTAAATGACACAGAGACTAAAAGCACAATTCTAAGGATCAATGAATCCAAGAGCTGGTTCTTTGAAAAGATAAGCAAAATCAGCAAGCCTTTAAGCAGACTCATCAAGAAAAAAAGAGAGAAGACCCAAATAAACACAATCAGAAATGAAAGAGGAGAGATTACAACAGACACCACAGAAATACAAAGGATTGTAAGAAATTACTACAAAGAACTCTATGCCAAGAAATTTGAAAACCTAGGTGAAATGGACAAATTTCTAGAAAAATATAATCTTCCAAAACTCAATGAAAAAGAGGCAGAAAGCCTGAACAGACCAATAAAAGCAAAAGAAATTGAAGCAGTAATCAAAACAGTTATGACACCCAAAAACCGTGGACCACATGGTTTCACAGGAGAATTCTACAAAGCATTTAAGGAAGAGCTTACCCCTATCCCTCACAGACTATTCCAAAAAATCCAAAAATGTGGAAAACTCCCAAACTCTTCTTATGAGGCCAACATCATCCTAATCCCAAAATGAAACAAAGACACAACAAAAAAGGAAAACTTCAGGCCAATATTGATGATGAACATAGATGGTAAAATCTTCAACAAAATACTGGCACCCGCATCCAACAATATATTAAAAAGATCATACACCATGACCATGTGGGATTCATCATAGCAATGCAAGGATGGTACAATATTCGCAAGTCAGTAAATGTAATACATCACATAAACAAAAGCAAAGACAAAAACCACATGATCATATCAATAGATGAAGAAAAAGCATTTGATAAGGTACAGTACAGAATTATGATACAAACACTCAGCAAAGTGGGAATAGAGGGAGCATACCTCAGCATAATAAAAGCCATATATGAGAGATCGACAGCCAACATCATACTCAATGGGCAAAAATTAAAATTTTTTCCAATAAGATTAGGAACAAGACAAGGCTGTCCACTTTCACCACTTCTACTCAATATAGTACTGGAAGTTTTAGCCACAGCAATCAGACAAGAAAAAGAAATAATTGGCATTTAGATTTGAAAGGATGAAACAAACTGTCACTGTTTGCCGAAGACATGATAGTGTACACAGAAAATCCTTTAGACTCTACCAAAAAACTGCTTGACCTAATAAATGAATTTTGCAAAACTGTGGGATATAAAGCCAATATCCAGAAAACAAAGGCATTTCTGTACACCATCAATGAAACAGCAGAAGCAGAAATCAAGAAAAAAAATCCCATTTGAACTTGCAAAAAGAAAAATAAAATACCTAGGAACAAACCTAGCCAAAGAGGTAAAAGAACTGTATTCAGAAAACTACATAACACTGAGGAAAGAAATCAAGGAAGACACAAACAAATGGAAACATATACCCTGTTCATGGATTGGAAGAATTAATATCATCAAAATATCCATACTGCCCAAAGCAATTTACAGATTCAATGCAATACCTGTTAAAGTACCAATGGCATATTTCACAGACATAGAACAAACACTTCAAAAATTTATATGGAACCATACACAACCCCGAATACCTGGTGCAATTTTGAAAAAGATGAGTAAAGTAGGTGGTATCACAATACCTGATACTAAACTATAGTACAAGGCCACTGTAATCAAAATAGCCTGGTACTGTCATAAAAACAGGCACATGGACCGATGGAATAGAAGAGAGAGCAAAGAAATAAACCCAAGTCTCTATGGTCAACTAATACTTGACAGAGGGGGAACCAATATAAAACGTGGTGAAAATAGCCTCTTCAACAAATGGTGTTTGGAAAATTGGACAGCTACGTGCAAAACTGAAACTCAAGCACCTACTTACACCTTACAGAAAAATAAATTTGAAGTGGATACAACACTTAAATATAAACCATGACACCATTAATGTCCTAGAGGAGAATGTAGGTAGGAAAATCTAAGATACTTCATGCGGACATATTTTTAATGACATGTCCCCTAGAGCAAGGGAAATAGAAAAAAACAATAAGCGAATGGGACTTCATCAAAATAAAAAGCTTTTCACGGCTAAAGAAAACAGTATCAAAATAAAAAGAGAATCAAGGCAAAAAAGGAAAAGAAAAAGAGAACCAACTGTATAGGAAAACATATTTGCCAATGATAACTCAGACAAGGGTTTAATCTCCAAAATATATAAAGAACTTACATGACCACACTCTAAGAAAACAAGCAACCCAATGAAAAAATGGGCAAAGGACTTGAACAGACACTTCTCCAAGGAGGACATACAGAGGATCCAAAGACACGTGAAAAGATGTTCAATATTGCTAGCTATCACAGAGATTCAAATTAAAACCACAATGAGATACCACCTCATACCAGTCACAATGGCCACCATAAACAAAGCAACAAACAAGTGTTGGAGAGGTTGTGGAGAAAAGGGGACCCTAGTGCACTGTTGGTGGGACTGCAGACTGGTACAACCACTATGGAAAACACTATGGAACTTCCTCAGAAAAGTAAAAATGGATCTGCCTTTTAACCCAGCAATTCCACTGCTGGGACTATATCCTAAGAACCCTGAAACACCAATACAAAAGAACCTTTACACCCCAATGTGCATTGCAGCACAATTTACACTAGATAAGTGCTGGAAACAACCAAGATGCCAAACAGTAAATGAATGGATCAAAAAACTATGGTACTTTTACACAATAGAGTTCTATGCAGCAGAAAGAAAGAAGGAGGTCCTACCCTTTGCAACAGCATGGATGGAGCTGGAGATCATTATGCTAAGTGAAATAAGCCAGGAAGTGAAAGACAAATACCATATGATCTCACATTTAACAGGAACCTAAACAACAAAACAAAGAAACAAGCAAATTATAGTCAAAGACACTTAAATTGAGGACAGGCTGACAGTTACCAGAGGGCAAAGAAGAGGGAATTTCAGGGGACAATGAGAAGGGATTCAGGAACAAATATAAAGGACACATGGACAAAAACTAGGGGGGTGGTAATGGGAGGGAAATGGGGAGGGATGGGAGGGTGGTCTCGAATGGAATTAAAAGCCAGAAACCTGTACTTTAACAATGATTAAAATTAAAAATATAAAAAAGTAACAAACAAAAATATAAAGATAAATTTAAAAAAAGAAAATATTCCATGCACATTTGTAAAGAATTTGTGTTTTGCTTCTTTGGGATGAAAGGTTCTGTATATACCAGAACTGTATATCTGTTAAGTACATTTGATCTAGGGCATTTGATCTTGTTTAATACTGAAATATGTTTTTTGATATTTTGTTTGGAACATCTATCCATTTTTGTTAGTGGGGTGTTAAAATCCCCTGGTATAAGTGTGTTATTTTCTGTATCTTTCTTGAGTTCTTCCAAGATTTTCCTTATGTATTTGGGTATTCCTATATTGGGTGCATATATGTTTACAATATTTATGTGGTTTTGATGTATTCATCCCTTGGGTATTGACTAATGTCCTTCTGTACCTTTTTTATGGCTTTTTTTTTGAAGTCTATATTATCTGATATAATTATTGCTATCCTGACTTTTATTTTTTCTCTCCATTTGATTGGAATATTTTAGTACAACCCTTTGCTTTCAGTCTATGTACATCTTTTTTTCTAAGGCAGATCTCTTTTGGACAGTATATACGTGGGTCATGTTTTCTTATCCAATCAACTGCTGAATGTCTTTAGAATCAAGTACTTAATCCATTAATATTTCAGGTTATTCATTGCTATTTTATTCGTTCCTATCTGTGTTCCTCTCTCTCACTCTTTTTCTCCTTTTACAGCAGACCTTTTACTGTATCTTGCAATGGTGGTTTGGTGGAGGTGTGTTATTTTAACCTTTTTTTCTGGGAAATTCTTTATTTCATCTTCCGTTCTAATTGAGAGTTTTGCTGTATCAAGTAGTCTTGGTTGCAGACTTCTGATTTTCATCACTTGGAATATTTCTTGCCATTCCTTTCTGGCTTGGTCTGTTTCCATTGAGAATTCAGCTGCTAGTCTTATTTGGGCTCCCTTGTATGTTACTTCCTGTTTCTCCCTTGCTGCCATTAAGATCCTCTCTTTGTCTTGGAATTTTGCCATTTTAATTATGATGTGTCCTGAGGTGGGCCTCTTTGGGTTCCTTTTGATTGGGACTATCTGTGTTTCCTGGATGTGCATGACTTTTTGTCTCATCAAATTAGGGAAGTTTTCCATCATTACTTTTTCATTTTTTTTTAATTTTCCTTTAATCATTGTTCAAATACAGTTTTCTCCTTTTAACTACCAATCCAGTCCCCCCTCCCAACCTCCCCACTTCCCTCCCATTACCACCCTCCCCTTAGCTTATGAACATGTGTCCTTTAAGTTTGTTCCTGTGAACCCTTCCCACTGTCCCCTTAAATTCCCTATTCTCTCCCCTCTGGTCACCGTCAGTCTGTCCTCTATTTCAGTGTCTTTGGTAATATTTTGCTTGTTTCTTTGTTTTGTTATTTAGGTTCCTGTTAAAGGTGAGATGATATGATATTTGTCTTTCACTTCCTGGCTTATTTCACTTAGCATAATGATCTCCAGCTCCATCCATGCTGTTGCAAAGGGTAGGAGCTCCTTCTTTCTTCCTGCTGCATAGAATTCCATTGTGTAAATGTACCATAGATTTTTGATCCACTCATTTACTGATGGACATCTTGGTTGCTTCCAGCATCTAGCTATTGTAAATTGTGCTGCTATGAACATTGGGATGCATAGGTTCTTTTGAATTAGTGTTTTAGTATTCTTAGGATAGAGTCCCAGCAGTGGAATTGCTGGGTCAAAAGGCAGATCCATTTTTAGTTTTCTGAGGAAGTTCCATACTGCTTTCCATAGTGGTTGTACTAGTCTGCATTCCCACCAGCAGTGCACTAGGGTCCCCTTTTCTCCACAACATTTCCAACACTTGTTTGTTGCTTTGTTTATGATGGCCATTCTGTCTGGTGTGAAGTGGTATCTCGTTGTGGTTTTAATTTGCATCTCTCTGATAGCTAGCAATATTGAACATCGTTTCATGTGTCTTTGGATTTTCTGTATGTCCTCCTTGGAGAGTGTCTGTTTAAGTCCTTTGCCCACTTTTTGATTGGATTCCTTGTCTTCTTAGAGTGCAGTCGTGTAAGTTCTTTATATATTTTTGAGATTAAACCCTTGTCTGAGGTATCATTGGCAAATATGTTTTCCCATACAGTTGCTTCTCTTTTAATTTTGATACTGTTTTCTTTGGCTGTGCAGAAGCTTTTAATTTCGATGAGGTCCCATTTGTTTATTCTTTCCTTTATGTCCCTTGCTCTAGGGGACATGTCAGTAAAAAAGTTTCTGTGTGAAATATCTGAGATTTTCCTACCTACATTCTCCTCTAGGACTTTAATGGTGTCACGTTTTATATTTAAGTCTTTTATCCACCTTGAATTTATTTTTGTATATGGTGTAAATTGGTGCTCAAGTTTCATATTTTTGCATGTGGCTGTCCAGATCTCCCAACGCCATTTGTTGAAGAGGCTATTTTTATTCCATTTAATGTTGCTGCCTCCTTTGTCAAATATTAATTGACCATGGAGACTTGGGGTTATTTCTGGGCTCTCTGTTCTGTTCCATTGGTCCATGTGCCTGTTTTTATGCCAGTACCAGGCACTTTTGATTACAGTGGCCTTGTAGTATAGTTTAGTGTCAGGTATTGTGATCCCTCCTACTTTAGTCTTCTTTCTCAAAATTGCACCATGTATTTGGGGTCGTGTTTGGTTCCATATAAATTTTTGAAGTGTTTGTTCTATGTCTGTGAAATAAGCCATTGGTACTTGAATAAGTACTGCATTGAATGTATAAATTGCTTTGGGTATTATGGACATTTTGATGATATTAATTCTTCCAGTCCTTGAACACGGTATATGTTTCTATTTGTTTATGTCTTCCTTGATTTCTTTCTTCAGTGTCGTGTAGTTTTCTGAATACAGGTCTTTTACCACTTTGGTTAGGTTTACTCCTAGATATTTTATTTTTCTTTTTGCTATTTCAAATGGGATTTTTTCCTTGATTTCTGTTTCTGCTGTTTCATTGTCGGTGTACAGAAATGCCTTTGATTTCTGGATATTGACTTTGTATCCCGCTGTTTTGCCAAATTCATTGATTAGGTCAAGCAGTTTTTTGGTAGATTCTATAGGATCTACATATACTATCATGTTGTCTGCAAACAGTGACAGTTTTGTTTCCTCCTTTCCAATTTGAATGCCTTTTATTTTTTTCTTGTCTGATTGCTGTGGCTAAAACTTCCAGTACTATATTCAATAGAAGTGGTGAAAGTGGACAACCTTGTCTTGTTCCTGATCTTAGTGGAAAAGATTTTAATTTTTGGCCATTGAGTATGATTTTGGCTGAAGGTCTCATATATGGCCTTTATTATGTTGAGGAATGCTCCCTCTATTCCCACTTTGAAGAGTGCTTTTTATCATAAATGGGTGCTGTACCTTACCAAATGGTTTTTGTGCATCTATTGATATGATCATATGGTTTTTACCTTTGCTTTTGTTTATGTGATGTATTACACTTACTGACTTGCGAATATTGAACCATCCTTGCATCCCTGGAATGAATCCCACTTGGTCATGGAGTACAATCTTTTTAATGTATTGTTGGATGCAGTTTGCCAGTATTTTGTTGAGGATTTTAGTGTCAATGTTCATCAGTGATATTGGCCTGAAATTGTCTTTCTTTGTTGTGTCTTTATCTGGTTTTGGAATTAGGATGATGTTGGCCTCATAAAAAGAGTTTGGGACTCTTCCATCTTTTTGGACTTTTTGGAATAGTCTGTGAAGGATAGGGGTTAGTTCTTCCTTCAATGCTTTGTAAAATTCTCCTGTGAAACCATCTGGTCCAGGGCTTTTCTGTGTTGGGAATTTTTTGATTACTGCTTCAATTTCTTTTGCTTTTATTGGTCTGTTCAGGCTTTCTGCTTCTTTTCCATTGAGTTTTGGAAGATTATATTTTTCTAGAAATTTGTCCATTTCACCTAGGTTTTCAAATTTCTTGGCATAGAGTTCTTTGTAGTAATTCCTTACAATCCTTTGTATTTCTGTGGTGTCTGTTGTAATCTCTCCTCTTTCATTTCTGATTGTGTTTATTTGGGTCTTCTCTCTTTTTTTCTTGATGAGTCTGCTTAAAGGCTTGTTGATTTTTTTTATCTTTTCAAAGAACCAGCTCTTGGATTGATTGACCCTTAGGATTGTGCTTTTAGTCTCTATGTCATTTAATTCTGCTCTGATCTTGGTTATTTCCTTCCTTCTGCTTGCTCTGGGCTGCCTTTGTTGTTCCTCGAGTTCTTGTAGACATAGGGTTAGGTTGTTTGTTTGGAATGTTTCTAACCTTTTTAGGTGGGCCTGTATCGCTATGAACTTCCCCCTCAGGACTGTCTTGGCTGTGTCCCATAAGTTTTGGTTTGTTGTGAGTTCCTTTTCATTTGTTTCCAGAAACCGTTTGATTTCTTCCCTAATATCATTCTTGACCCATTCATTGTTTAATAGCATGGTATTTAATCTTCATTTTTATGAGTGGTTTTTTTTTTTCCCCCTTGGGGTTGGTTTCTAGCTTCTGTCCCTTGTCGTCTGAGAAAATGCTTGGGATGATTTCAATTTTCTTGAAATTGTTGAGGCTTGTTTTGTGTCCTATCATGTGGTGTATCTTTGAGAATGTTCTGTGTACATTTGAAAAGAATGTATATTTAGCTTCTTTTGGGTGGAGGGCTCTGTATTTATCAATAAAGTCCATTTCATCAAGGGTATTGTTCAATGCCACTATATCTTTGTTGATATTTTGTTTAGAAGGCCTGTCCATTTTTGATAGTGGGGTGTTAAAATCTCCCACTATAATTGGGTTGCTGTCCATATCTTTCTTGAAGTCCTCTAAGATTTTCTTTATGTATATCGGTGCTCCTATTCGAGTACATATATATTTACAATATTTATGTCTTTTTGATGTATTCTTCCCTTGAGTATTATGAAGTGACCTTCTGGGTCTCTCTTTATGGACCTTTTTTGGAAGTCTATTTTGTCTGATATAAGTATTGCTTTTTTTTCCCTGTCCATTTGCTTGGAAGATTTGTTTCCAGCCCTTCACTTTCAGCCTGTGCAGGTCTTTTATCCTGAGGTAGGTCTCTTGTAGATAGCAGATATGTGGGTCATGTTTTCTTATCCAATCAGATATTCTATGTCTTTTGATTGGAGCATTTAATCCATTTAATTTTAAGGTTATTATTGATAGGTACTTATTCATTGTCTCTTAGGTACGTGTGTTCCTCTCTCTCTGTCTCTCTGTCTCTCTCTCTCTTTTCCTTCCCTTCCTTAAAGCAGTCCTTTTAGAATCTCTTGCAGAGCTGGTTTGGTCGAGGTGTATTCTTTTAGACTTCTTTTGTCTGGGAAGCTTCTTATTTGGCTTTCTATCTTGATCGAGAGCCTTGCTGGATATAGTAGCCTTGGTTGCAGCCCTCTGGTTCTCATTACTTGGAGTATTTCTTGCCATTCTCTTTTGGCTTGAAGTGTTTGCATTGAGAAGTCAGCTGTTAGCCTTATTGGGGCTCCCTCGTATGTTACTTCTTTTTTCTCCCTTGCTGCCTTTAAGATTCTCTCTTTGCCTTGAAATTTTGTCATTTTAATTATGATGTGCCTTGGGGTGGGTCGCTTTGGGTTCCTGTTGATTGGGACTCTCTGTGTTTCCTGGATTTGTGTGACTTTTTCTCTCATCAAATTAGGGAAGTTCTCCTTCATTACTTGTTCAACTAGGTTTTCGATCCCTTGCTTTTCTTCTTCTCCTTCTGGTATCCCTATTATACGGATATTATTACGTTTCATATTGTCTTGCATTTCTCTTAATCCCTCTTCATTCTTTCTGATCCTCTTTTCCTTTTCTTGCTCTTTCTGGATGCTGTTTTCTACTTTGTCCTCCAGCTCACTAATCCGATCTTCTGCTTCATTAAGCCTGCTTTTCATTCCTTCTACTGTGTTCTTCAGTTCAGAAATTGTATTCTTCATTTCCTCTTGACCTTTGTTGAGAGTTTCTATTTCCTGTTTCATGTTTATATAGTTTTCAGTGAGATTGATGTAGTTTCCCTCTAATTTCTGAAAGCTCATTGTGAGTTCATTGAACTTCCTGGTGATCATTGTTTTGAACTCACTATGTGATAGTTGAGTTGCCTCTATTTCATTTAGCATTTTTCCAGAGGCTTCCTCATTTCCCTTCAATTGGGGGTTGTTTCTTTGTTTTCTCATTGTTCTTGGGTTTCTTCTTTTTTCTTCTTGTTTGTTAATTTGATCTGTTCTAATTCCCTTCAATTATGGTGTGGACTTCTGTGGTAGAATATTTGTGAGATTCAGTGGTGCAATCTCCTTCATGTATACTGGTGCTCACAGCTTCCCCCTATTCTTTTTTGTGATCAGTTGGAGGAGTACGGCAAAATGGTTTAAAACAGCAAGGCTGTCTTATGTCTGGCTTAGCATCCAGTATAGAAGAGATGCGTTATCCTTTGCTCCTTATACTGTTAACTGTGATCCTCCACCTCACTATCCACGTTTTAGAAGGGGTGGAAAGAAGGTAAGACTCTTATTGGGGATGAGAGGATTGGTAGTTGGATCTAGAAATCTGTGAGGCTGTGGGAGTTCAGATTCTAAGGTAGGGTTGGACTAAAGATTAGTATATAGGAGTCATGAGTAAAAGAATAGAGACAACCCCCACAATAGTATAGTTCAGAAAATTGCAAAGTGGGCTGAGATCAGGTAGGGGTATTGAGAAGCATTTACAATTGTATGCACTAGGTCTTAATAGCAGTAATAGTAAAGTGACAGTCTTGTGGCAGGATCGATGAGGTCTAGATAACAAGAATAAAGAGCATAGAACCTTGAGAGATGTATTAATGGAACACAGATGAAGGATACTAACTTATCAACACCTTGTGACTGAGATACCAGGGGAAACCTATCAAATGACAGTATAACAAGTCAAGCAAAGAAAATTATACAGAAAGAAAAAGAATACCAAAATATTATTAAAATAAAAAATGTCGGAAGAGTGAGAAAAAGATAATACAAATTTACAGTAACTTGCAAGATTAATAAAAAGGAAAGAAAAGCAGAAGATGTCATGCAGGAGAGATAAATTTGGAGTGGAAAGAATATTAGGATGAATAGAAGGGAAATATAAGGGATTGTGAGATAAAAATAATAAGATTTGAAAAATAAAATGTCACGTAAAACACAAGATAAAATCAATCAAGCAACAACAGCCAGAGAAACCAAACAAAGCAAAAAAAAAAATAAACCAAAAAAGAAAAAAACACAAAAACAAACAAACAAACAAAAGAACCTCTTTTTGGTTTCTAACTGGCCAGACCAGTTTTTCTGATCTTGCTGGCTTCAGCTGGCTGAGGGACCTTTGAAATGCTTCTCTCTCTCCAGCCAGACCTCAGGTGGTCTGTCAGGTAGCCTGGGCACTCCGGAACACTGGCTGTTTGTATCTCACTTCCACGTTCTTCCAGGCTCTGGGGTCCTGCAGGTTCCAGCTCTATGCTCTCAGGAGGCACCTGCACATTTTGAGATTCACTGCACCCTCTCTGGGGATCGAAAAAGGGCGCGCCCCTCCCCCATACTTTTGAGATTCGGGGTCTAGGATCGCCCTAAGTTCCTCGCCATGACCCTTCCGGCATCAAAGTGCGTGAGAGTCAGTCATCCTGAAGGGGCTCGTGCCAAGCCATTTCCAGCTCTGTGTTCCCCGCCGAACCACACTCCTACAGAGTTTGCGTGCCTTTTCCTGCTCCCCCGGTTGGGCTGGCTGGGAATTTCTGAGCCACTACTATAGGAATGCACCAAGTGCCATGTCCCTCCATCCCTCCGGGATCCCGGTGCACGATTCAGGCCTCCCTATGGGGCACGAACCAAGCATGTCCTGACTCTGTGCTCTCCACAGATCTGCACTTCTTCCAGGCTAGGGGTGCAGGTGCCCTTCCAGGCTGCCCCTGGTCCTGTCGGCTAGAGTCCCTCACTCCTCCCAGGCCTGTGGGTGGGTGTTCATAGTCCCTGGGTGATTTTTTTCCCAGTCCAACTGGCCAATATGTTCCTTTTAGCAACACATTCTCCCCTTTAGTTGCTCACCCCCAGTATTTGGGGGAGGGAGCAGCGACTTCCCTCTCCCGGGCGCCCTGGGACAGACCCCGGAGCACCCCAGGCGAGCCTGGGGTCTGCACACCCCTAGACCCCTCGCTGATCCCTGGGCCCCTTTTGTCCTGTAGCCAACTCCTTACCGTCTGGTTTTCCAGTGAGTGCAATAATTTTTGATGTCCTGCTTTCCAAAGTGATTGAGTAACCTAGCCCACTTGCTCTGTTTCTCCACCAATCTGCGAGTTTCCCCCCTCTTCACAGAAGCCAAGAAAAATGCTGCCTAGAGTAAAGTCACCATCTTCCCTAGGCCTCCATCATTACTTTTTCAAACAGCCTTTCTACCCCTTACTACTCTTCTTCTCCTTTTGGTATCTCTATTACATGGATATCATTATGTTTCATGTTGTCCTGTAGCTCCCTTAACTCCTCTGTTATTTCTGAGTCTTATTTCATTTTTTTCCTCTTTCTGGGCTTTTATTTTACCTTGTCCTTCAGCTCATTGCTTTGATCCTCTGCTTCATCTTGCCTGCTTTTTATTTTTTCTACTGTGTTCCTCAATTCAGAAAATGTTTTATTCTTTCCTCCTGGCTCTTATTAATAGTTTTTTTTTGTCCTTTATCATGCTGATGTAGTTTTCAGTATGTTCCTTGTAGCTACCCTGTAGTTTTTTGTAATTCTCACTGAGCTCATTGACCTTCCTTATAACTATTGTTTTGAATTCAGCCTCTGATATTTTACTTGCCTCTCTTTCATTTAGTACTGTTTCTGGGGATTCTACCTTTCCTTTTGATTGGGGGTAGTTCCTTTGTCTTTCCATTTTAGGGGAGATATTTCTTGTTTGCTTTTGCTTCTTTAATTGATCTGCTTGGCTCACTTTCTTTGTGCTGTGAACTTCTATGGTTGGAGAACTGTGAGATTCAATGGTGCAGTCTCCTTGATCTACTGAACTGATGGTGTTGGGATGCCCTTAATACCATTTATGTTGGCTGTCTGTATGTATTGTGTTTTTATTGGTTTTGGTCATTCTTTGGTGGATTCTTCCCTCTGGCAAGTTGAATCAAGGTTACTCCGCCCACTGTGTCTTCTATGTTGTCTTGCATGGTCTGCCAGAAGAAAATCACAAAGCAATGAAACAAACCAACACCTGCAAAAATAACTGTACCCTCAATCTCACTATCAACAACAAATGAGCTAGTATTAAAAAGGCTGTAAAGAGTAGAGCAAGGGACATAAAGGAAAGAATAAACAAATGGGACTTCATCAAAATTAAAAGCTTCTGCACAGCTAAAGAAAACAGTATCAGAATTAAAAGAGAACCAACTGTATGGGAAAACATATTTGCCAATGATACCTCAGACAACGGTTTAATCTCCAAAATATATAAAGAACTTACACGACTCCACTCTAAGAAGACAAGGAACCCAATTAAAAAATGGGCAAAGGACTTGAACAGACACTTCTCCAAGGAGGACATACAGAAAATCCAAAGACACATGAAACGATGTTCAATATTGCTAGCCATCAGAGAGATGCAGATTAAAACCACAATGAGATACTACTTCACACCAGTCAGAATGGCCATCATAAACAAAGCAACAAACAACAAGTGTTGGAGAGGATGTGAAGAAAGGGGGTCCCTAGTGCACTGTTGGTGGGACTGCAGACTGGTACAACCACTATGGAAAGCAGTATGGAACTTCCTCAGAAAACTAAAAATGGATCTGCCTTTTGACCTGGCAATTCCACTGGTGGGACTCTATCCTAAGAATACTAAAACACCAATTCAAAAGAACCTATGCATCCCAATGTTCATAGCAGCACAATTTACAATAGCTAGGTGCTGGAAGCAACCTAGATGCCCATCAGTAAATGAATGGATCAAAAAACTATGGTACATTTACACAATGGGACTCTATGCAGCAGAAAGAAAGAAGGAGCTTCTACCCTTTGCAACAGCATGGATGGAGCTGGAAAGCATTATGCTAAGCGAAACAAGCCAGGCAGTGAAAGACAAATACTACATGATATCACCTTTAACAGGAATCTAAACAACAAAACAAAACAAACAAAAAAAGACTAGCAAAATATAACCAAAGACACTGAAATAGGGGATAGTCTGACAGTGACCAGAGGGGAGAGAAGAGGGAATTTCAGGGGGGAATGGGTAGGGTTTACAGGAACAAATTCAGAGGACACATGGACAAAAACTAGGGGTAAGGGGTAATGGGGGGGAAGGGGGGAGGGTTGGGTGGGTGGGCTGGAATGGGAGTAGGGGGGAGAAAACTGTACTTGAACAATGATTAAAATAAAAAAAAGAAAAAAGGGCTGTAAAGAGGTTAAGACAAGCAAGGAGATCAAATATGAGATAATGTATTAAAAAGGAAAATGATTTTGAGAGGGGAGAATGTAGGGCACTAATAACAGTAGGGAATTCTAGAAATGTGAAGAGGGAATGTAAAAAATGCATCATAAGTAAAAAAAAAGGCAATGAAGAAGGCAGAATGGAGTAAGAGAAGGGTAGGGTAAATGTTTAAGCAGAAATTTTAAAAAATACAGTAAAGTGAGAGAGAGAAGAAAAAGGAAAAAAGAAAATAAGTAACAAAACAAAATAGGAACAAAACTGGAGAAAAAGATTCACCAGAGCACTATCAACAATAAGTGAGCTAAATTAATATAAGTGTGATGGGAATAAGAGGGGATAAAGAAGGAAAGAAAAGTTTAAGAGATGTCTAGAGGAAAGGGAAATGATTTTGAGATAGCTGGAGAGGGAGTACTAAGACTGAGGAAGGAAATCCAGGCTATGACAGAGGAAAATTAAAATGTGAGTCAAATATAAGAAAAAAGGGCAGTATGAAAAAGGAAAAATAACAGGGTAAGACAGAGAAATATTAAAATTAGACTAAGAAAAAATGAATGGGCTGGATGAAGAATGGGATAGAAGCGGGGAACATTAAAATTTGAGGTTTGACATACAGGAAGAGTGAAAATCTAGAAAGAAAACTGAAATATGCAAAAACAACTACCCTACCCACAACCACCATGGAAAGATTGCTAAAGGTGTAGAGAGAACATGGGTATTTTAAGAGCAGGAAAAAATGCAAGATGAAAATTGACAAAAAATTGGTTTTGAGAGGTTACACAGGGGAGAAATAGTAAGCACGGAATGGAAACAAGTTGTAGCAGGAGAGAAAGCAAACGTTAAAATGAAAATAAGGAAAGAAGAAGGTAAAATTGGGTAAGAAAAGAGAGGAGCAAAATATGCAAATTGAAATAAACTATAATATAAAATCTAATAACTTAATATGCACAAAGTTGAAGGACCAGAAATGAATGTTAAAAACCTATGCAGGAAAGAAAATATAACCAGTCATGGAGAAGACAATGGTGGATTTTGTTTCAGTAGCATCTAGTATTTACCACTGTTTTTTTCTTTCTAGTTAAGCCTCTGCTGATGTAAGATGGTGCCCCAGTCTGTCCTTAGGCAGTCTGTTAGATACTGCTAGAGATCTACTGTGTGTGGTGACTTCTTCAGTTGTTACTCTAGTCACTGTGAAACTAGCAGGCAGGATTAAGCACCACATGGTAGGGCAGAGGCCCTCCTGGGGCCAGGGCTATTTCTTTTTCTCAGGCTTATGCCACTTGGAGAAGAGTGCTCTGCTTGAGCAACATGGCTCCTACAGTATGGGTGATCACACAACACTGGTATCCTGGTGGCTGCTCTCTGTTCTCTCTTCAAAGCCACTGTGCTTTGTCTCTCATGTGTCTCTGGTCTAGTCTGCCCCTGTTTTGCCAGAGCCAATGGTAGGCAGCTGCATATAAAAATTTATGTGTTGGTCCTTAAATGGCTCTTTGCATCTCCATTTGTCCATCTCCAGCAGGGAGCAACCCTGCCACTTTTCACAGCTGAATGTTATCTGTGTACTTTTCAGGCTCTAGTTCTGTAGTCTGGGGAGCCTAGGTCAGGCTTTAGACCTCAAACTTCTGAGGGGGATCTCCCAGCCTCTGAAATATCCCTCCAGCACTTTAGCTGCTACTCTTGGCAGCCCAGCTAGACCTCTCACATCTCCTCTGCACTCCCTACCAGTCATGTTGTGTTGAAGCTTTCTTGTGTCTGTCCATTGTTATAAGGTTTCTCTCCCACTATTGTTCAGTTGTTTATTCCAAATTACTTCTTCATGATTCAGATGTAATTCCAGATTGGTCCTGGGAGGAGGTTAGTATACCTTCCACTCATTCCTCTGCCATCTTAGATCCTCATTCTGTGTTCTTGACAGTGCCTGATCTCTCTGGGCCTTTTAGAGAATAGAGTCTTTCCTACCTCAGTATATTCCATTGACACACAGTGCTTTTTGTGGGGTGTACATTTATGGGGTTGCATCCTACCTGGTCCAACTGGAATTCTTACTGTCTATGAGGCAAGAACATTGGACTGGGGGAATTTTAAGACCTGAGTTTCAGTCTCTATTCCATGGCAGATGTGGTGTTGGGGGAAAGCGCTGACTTAGTATTCAGAGGCTATGAGTTTAAATCACAGGGAGATTTATTTTTATTTTAGATTATACAAATAGAGTCCCTTAAAGGAAATTAGGCAAATTAATTTGCATACATGTGTATACATATAGGTACACGCAAACACTTATATGAATTCAAATGTAAATAGTCATACTCTTTAGTAATTAAACTTAACAGCATAAAATTTAATTTAACCTTTAATAATTTCTGCGGGAAAGAAGAGCTAAGTTTTTGATTCCCTATTGCCTCAGCTTGTATGGCTCTGAGCTGTATTAGTCTTAGAACAGGCCTTATCCAGGTCTTCTAAATCTAATGGAGATACTAGCTTCCTTAAAAACAAGGTGTCTTTCCCAAAAAAAGAGAGTGGGACATGGGCTTATGAAGATCAAATTGTATTTCTGAGGCTTTAGAATTGTGTATTTATCTAGTAATATTATGCTTGTTCTGTATCTAAAACAGCCATATATTTCATTTATAAGATTCAGGGATTAAATGGACACTCCAGATATTGTGTTACTTTTTAGTTTCTTAATGAAGCCATTAATGAGCAATAGAGGAGAAAACTGAAACTAAACCAAACCAAAAGAACTTGAATTTTCTTGCATTGGATTGCTTCAATGTGTCAGTGCAGTAGCTTTACAAAAATGCATGACCTTATTGGGATTTTATGAGTCATCTTAAATAGTAACAGATAAGATATATTTGGTTACCCTGAGAAACATTTGCAGATAGCATCCATGAACGTAAGAGTATCCATCTAGTCAATCCTACATTTCAGTTAATTTTGCGAGTACTGTTAAAAAGAGAACAACTCCAAATATCCAGTTCTTTTGTTACACTTGGTTGTCAGCATCTGGACTATGTCCAGTTGGAAATCATCCAGACACCTTTTTACTCAAGCAGCTCCTATGTTTTAAGCTACGCTGTGAAGAATGCCTACAGTTTCCATCAAAGCTCAATATAAAGGCATATGTTCTTTCCTTGCAATAAAACGGGTTCCTCCACTTATGGTATTAGCTACAGGTTTGAAAATATCCCAGTCATGGACTCAGAGAATTGATTAAAGATGTTATAGAGGCGGACTAGTTGTGGCCAACCTTAGGTTATTTGTGGGTGATGGGTATACATACCACATGAGCAAATCTGTGGATGTAGCACTGGTTAAGAGGAAATGACTTATATTGCCACCAGAATGGCAGAAGTATCAGACAATAATCATTGTGCTATTGAGTACATGTTCCAGGTGGAGCCCCAGGCCCATGCTAGGTACTTTTACATGTATCACTTTATTATGTTTGCAAACTATCCTGGAGGGACTTCAAATGATTCACATTTTATAAACAAGAAAGGGAAAACTAAAATACAATCCCTGCACATGAAATGAGCATAGTCTAATGGGAAGATGAGCTAACCATGCACCTTTATCTTGAATGGATAATTTGGCTATGAGGAAACAGAAGGACTAAGTAAATTACATTGCTTTTTGTTGGGAAAATGTCAATGCAGGCTAAAGGCTGCACAGGTTCAAAGCCCTCTCTCTTCCCACCAGGATGCCCTTCTTCATGGGATCTGATGAGTTCAGGGATTTGGTATAGCACATTTGACATTTTAAACCTGGAGACAACTTTCAAATGTATTGACTTGTAGAGCTGAAGTCAGTGGTAAGAAGTCCCATAAGAAATTATAGCTCTCTGTTTTAGATGATACAAAATCAAGTCAGAATTGCTTCAAATAAAGCATTATTTCTAAACTTCTCTCTATGTGGTATGAAGATTGAATTACCATTGAGAATACAAAGATGGACTGTTTTCCAGTTTGTTATAATCAATAACAAACCTTACATTATTTCCTAGATGAATTTTATTTTTTTACCAGAAAATAACCTCACATTCATTACAACCCTAACCATACTTCTGTAAAAACTATCATCATCAAAAACATTTCCTTTGAGTCTCTGATTTTAAATTTGAGAACTGCAGCACCTTATTGCAGAGCACTAATCCATGTCTCTACCAATTTCATAAATTCTTCCCTAAATTGATGTTTGGTCTGCTACTTAGATACAATTTTCGTTGCAAAGTGACTGTGTAAGGAGGCAGGGGACAATGACTGTTATTTTCTTTTTTAAAGATTGTATTTATTTATTTTTTTAGAGAGGGAGGGAGGGAGAGAGAGAGAGAGAGAGGGAGAGAGAAACATCAATGTGTAGTTGCTGGGGGTCATGGCCTGCAACCCAGGCATGTACCCTGACTGGGAATCGAACCTGCAACACTTTGGTTTGCAGCACACACTCAATCCACTGAGCTATTCCAGCCAGGGCTGACTATTATTTTCTTAATCAGAATTCATGATTTGGTACTTGGAATTTAGAAATAGTACTCATCAGTTTGGTTTATGAAAGCCAGACTAAACTCTACTGATAAACTGGTAATTTTGGTGACTTTCACTGGTTGCAATCATTCTGGTTTTCAAACTGAGATGTGTGCCAACACAAGCTTTTAATCTGTCTTGTATGCCTGGCATCTCAGAACTTGCCAACTTTTTCTAAGGACTTAATATATTTTTGGAAGTTCTCCACTGCATCAGGGACAGCCATCTGGGAGCAGAGAAAACAAAATTTGGCAGTATGTTCAAGCTATGAATTAAAGGCAATTCATAGTTTGAAATGAATCAGCATGAGGTCCTTAAGAAGAGTAATCAGACATCAAGAGGGTTTTATTTTGAAGATTGCATATTGGCCAATGTGACAATAAGCAATATTGGTATTTGGAATGTTCACAACAAGACACTTTGAAGCTGCTGGTGTTTGATAGGCACCATGGTTGAAAATAGGGTCTCCTTCAACAGGAACTGTAGTTTCCATTTTATTATAAAAGCTAAAAACATAGATATTTTTGCTCAGGTATCAATAAAATCTTGAAATATCACATTTTATTTTTGTGTAGTTATTCATGTTCAAAGATTTAGATGTTTCGGGTAGATTTTTTTGACACTGTAATTAGAAGCAACCATCTCTTTCTCTTTGGTAAAAGTCAAATATCTCTTCCACCTGATTTGCATTCATTTTTAGTCATTCATTCACATTTTCATTTTTGTCAACAAAAATGAATTATGTGCCTATTGTGTGTAAATCTCTGTGCAAGGCAATGTAGTAAATCAGGATTAAGCACCACACACCCTCCCATCAAGGAATTCACAAGTTAGGAAAAATTAGACTTGCATTGCTAACACCAGTACCTCAACTAACATATTTATTGAGTGCCTAATGTGTGCCAGGATCTTTTTCTATTTACAACGAGCCCATGGGAGTCACTTGTATTATACTCTATAGTGATAAAAACAAACTAAGTGACATTGAGTAAGTTGTCCAAAGGGCCATAGTAACAAAGCAAGAACATGACAGACTCCTGAATGCATGCTGTTGACCTGCACTAAAGCCATCCATGGGCACTTTGGAGATGGTCCTACTGATTTGAAGTCATGTGTGCTCTTGCTCAGGTATTAGGCCAAAGTGGACCAATCACAATACAGATGAAAATACTCCTTGTCATTTTAGTTTAGATCAGGGGAAGTATCATATCTGACTACTATCACTGAGTTATGTCTTCTTATACTATACATGCTGATATAGACATTGTAAGCAAGCACAGATCCATCCTCAGCTCAGGTCATGTAGCCAGATTATGTCACCATGCCTGTAAAATACTCCCTTTGGGGAAGCAGAAGGATACATGACTGCAGGGAACTTACACTACTGTATAAAATCCCTGAGGTTATTTTTGGTGGACTGTAATCCAAACAACAGCCCTCTCAAGAAATCCCCAGTTTGCCTTATTGAAGTGAAAATAAAAGAACTGATATTTTAGGTGTTTTTCTTTTTTCTTTTTTTTTAAAGATTTTATTTATTTATTTATTTTTAGAGAGGGAAGGGAGGGAGAGAGAGAGAGAGAGAAACATCAATGTGCGGTTGCTGGGGGTTATGGGCTGCAACCCAGGAATGTACCCTGGCTGGGAATCGAACCTGGGACACTTTGGTTCCCAGCCCGCACTCAACCCACTGAGCTACACCAGCCAGGGAGGTGTTTTTCTATGAGAGGTTCATCCATAACCTTTCATGCTTACCAATGTGTTTGATAATTGGAAAATTTATTTATATACTCTAAAATTATTCCTAATGTTATCAACCAATGGTTTATTTCTAAGTCCTTGACATTTTTAATAGTAAGTGGGAGTGAAGCAAATAATGCTGGTGGAAAACATTGAAGTTAGTAAGAAAGAGACCAAAGTTAACATGATTCCAGCTGTATAATTGAACATAATATTGTGATAACACATGCACATATGCAAACGCACGCTTTATATCCCAGAATATCAGGTCCTTCTAATGCTGCCTGATCTAATGAGACACATACACACACATGTACTCTTTTTGCAGTTTATTGATTGTAAAATGCGGCCACCAGAGCTACTTTTCATGTGCACAGTGATTGATCATTATAAAGTACTTTCACACAATGCATTAGCCTCATATGTGTGTTATAGAAATCCTGTTTGATAGTCAGGTGAAAAGAAACCAGGCTTAGGGAGGGGAAGATGTTTGCCCAAAGTTCCCCATCTAGGGAATGGCAGATCTGGGAGAGGAAGCCAGGATTCTGCATTCCCATTAGAACATGCTGCCTTGTTATCAGATTCCCCAGATGGCTGCAGGACCAAAACTCATCAATCAGAGGGCTGACAAGTCTTCTAGGGCCAGGTGAAGAAAAAAAAATAGCAGCATTGTAGGCAATCCCATGAATCATTCCTAGAAATTAGAAAAAAAATGGAGACTGAAGTTGTTAAGAAGGAATATCTGCCCAGTTTTTAAACTATACATTCTGCTTTTTCATTCTATCAAAAGTATTTCACAAGAATCCAAATCCTTTGCAAAAATTATGTTATCAAGAATATTATGGTTAAATGTTTTTCTCTTGCCATATTGTCAGAACTTCTAAAAGTCTCTCCATTTTACTTATGAGTGGGGTGCAGTATTGGTAGGATACCACAGATGCTTGCACAATTACATCTGTAAAATCAGTTGAAAACTCTGACAAATGCTTTTCTTTGTGGTTTGTCCATCCACTTCAATAATGAGGACTAAGAAAGGGAAAAGGTCTCAAAGTGATCTCATCGACATCTTCAAATATGCTACCAAAAGTGGGACAGAGGGATGGAGTAGGGTGGTAGTGAGGTATGCCTTCTAAAAACCAAATGAACAAAATTTATTTTCTTTGCTACTTTGTAGAATCTTGATACCAAATATCTACCAGGACAACCCCTAATACACAACCTGGTCCTTAACTAAGGTTCCACAATACATGAGAGAGTGATGAGGATGGAAAGAATACAAAGGTGGTGAAGGTAATTATTTATACAGAAAACAACCTACAATCCTGCCACCTGCATTTCCCACTTTTTCAAAATCCTAGATAATCAATATTATAACAACCTGGAAAATTTCTAGGTTTTCAAGAGAAAAAATGTATCTTATAGTCTTAATATCTAGAAATTATCTAGGATATCTGGAAATTGTAAAGATCATTCTAGGTTTCTCCAAAAATAATTTTCATACATCACATAGTACAGAGAGAAAGGAGGCAAAAGAACTGCATGCAAGTACGATGCATGAGTAATTATAGCTACCACACTTCTAGGCACCTTCTATATGCCAAGCACTGTCATAAACATTTTGCAAGCATTAACTGTTTCACCCTCAAAACAACTCTATTAGGACAGCATCATCATTGCCACCACCACCACCATCGCCACCATCAGCACTCCCAGCATTGTGCTCTCAGTGGCTCAAATAACCAAACACCAGTGGCTGCACAGCCATTTCTGGTAGTAACACTGGGAACCAGCCTGCGTGATTCTGTGCACAGTTCCACTTCTCTAATTCAATCATTTCATTGTCTTCCATCCTCACAATACCTCTGTAAAATTAAGCTGACTTTGAGATAGAAATTTCATGCCAGAGCAGTTAAATGGCTTGCTGAAGATCACATACTTAGTTATTGAAAGAGCTGGAATTCCACTCTAGAATTTTGGTTTACAAAACTCCAACTTTTTATTTCTTATACCATATTTGCCATACCTGTACAGAGTTTCAATTGAACAATTATTGTTAAGTACAAAGACAAATAACACTGAGAACAATAATACTTTTGAATTATAGGATATCATTGTCCATTTCCACACATCCTTACATTTGGTCTTTACTTAATTCTGGGAGTCAGAAGACAGGGAGGGAGTTATTGTTCCAGAAAGACCTCAGCTTCCAAGTCTTCACTTCTAGGTGGCTCAAAACCCACTTCTCCCATTTCCTCTTGTCTTGTGACTTGATAAAGTCACTTGATGCTTCCTAAGCCCTTGTTTCATCATATATAAAATGGACATGTGATATTACTCAGACATCACAGTAAATTGTGCTGCCATTGGACTATTGTGCATGAGCACTACAGTCAATTACTTGCATTACTTCACTCCCCACATTAGAAGTGTGGGAAGTTATGCTCACTTTAAGTAAAGTGTCCAAGATCATATAACTCATAGCATTGAAGGGTTCAATCCCAAGCCCCTTGAGTCTAGTTTTTTTTTTGTGAATGTCCACCATTCTCAAAAGTGCTGTGTCAATATGATTTGAATGAAAAGATCAATTCCCAATGCTCACAGAGAGTTTAGTAAAAATGAATCACTATGTGTATTACTCCTCTCCTAGTTAGATTAGATATTCCCAGCACATTTCTGTATGTTTTAACATGTTGGGAAGAGTGAGTGTATTTTACCACCCACTTATTCACACCTAAGGTATCATTTGATTTAGTGATAGAGTATTTGAAGAAGAATTTGAAACTTTAAAAAATCACATATATTTTACAATCTCACTGTTTTAGAGAACAGAATTTGGCATTAGATCCATGCTTCATGGACCCCCAAAAGTATGAAAAAAATATGTTCATGCTTTTTGTGGGTACTCTCTTATTCCAGGTTTGAAAAGAACCTGAAACCAGTGACTGCTCTTGAAATTTACTACTGGATTAAAATCTCAGGTTGCTACTGTGGTAACTATACATAGACCCTGATAGTAAGAAACTTAAAGTGCACCCCTGTCATAAACTTTGAAGAAAAATTGCTTGCAATAGTGAAGGGCCACCTCTTAATTGAAATAATCATCAGTGTTTGTTGTTGTTGTTGTTTGCTAGAAAGAGCTTGTGTGTCTGTGAAGGGCAGGGCATAAAAAGTGCATACCTTAGATTGTTTAAATATGAAAATGGCTGTGCTTTGAAGCAAAGCTGTTTTCTGCATGAAATTTAAATCAATTTCAGCTCAATCTATATTATTTAGAAAGTACTGTGATATTCAAGGTGGCAGAAAGCCAATATCCACAGTAAAGATAAACAAACAGTCAAAGAAGATGATTCTGAGGGTCCATCCCAGGCAAACCTCAATGGCCCTGGGTTCTAAATGGCAGCCACTTCCAAACCATAGGTTGCTGTGTCTAGGGCTCTGCATAGTAGGGACATGCATGCCTGCTACACAACAGACTTCCAGATCAAGAAGTCAAGTCATCATTTATTGGCCCAGTGGTATAAAGAGCTTGAACTCATATCAATATTTCCAAAGCCAGGGAAATGAAACAAGTCATATAGGGTATCTCATCTCTGAGGAAGATGAGGTATTAAGGCATTTGAAATTTCAGGGATTTTTTCTCCCCTTCCTTTTTGCATTTCTCTCTTAAGACAAGCATATCATAGTGAGTCTGGCTTTACAATGGGTTGTGGGCCATGTTCATGGTTCCATATAGGATTTTTAAAAATGATTTGACTTGGTTTTTAATTTTTTTTCTTATGACATGTTCAAAACAAGATTTTAATGTGTGTTTCTTATACAACACATATAAAATATCTCTTTAACTGTCTGAGAGGAACAATTTCAGATCTGAATTGAGGATCTCACTCTGAGAAAATTGGCATATTCTTTACCAAATAACAGATATCAAATATTAAACCTGTTTGGACAATATAAGGTAGTTGTAATTGAGCAATATGGAGCAACAGGAACTTTTATTCCCCACTGAGGGATAGTACTGTCTGACGTCCTGGGGGGAGATTGTCTTTCACCTCACATGAGAGCCTCTGCATTCTAATTTGGTCAGTCTTTGTGCTAACGGATAGTGATGACTAAATTGTGATATTCTTCCAAAGCCAAGGAATGCCTATGATAGGCCAACAACCAAATACCACCAGCCTTCCACTCATGAGAACTATAGAACTTCAGGTAGTACCTTTGTCTCTACTAACATTGTAAGTTTACAAGTCTGTGAACTCGTTAGAGAAGGAGGGTGGTATGGATTTGACTGTGTTTCCGCAGCAACTGGTACAGTAGCTGCTACAAAATAGAGGACCAGAAAACATTATTGAGCAAATGGTAGATAGTGAAAGAAGAATCCAGAAGGTGTCGATTATTCTGAATTAGTATTCACTTTTGATATATTTTACTTTTAGATTCTTCAATGCATATTGAAAAGACAGTATAAGAAAAAATATAAGTATGAATGTGTACATGTATGTGCATATGCATGTGTATGTCTGAGGACAGTTTAGTCATGGAAGGCAATATAGTGTAGACATTGAACTGGACAAACTCTAGAGCTAATTTACCAGCGTTCAAATCCCAGTTCTATTATCATTTAGTCATGTGATCTTGAGCAAGGTTTTAAACCTTTGTGTCACTCAATTTCCTCATCTGTAAAGTGGAGATAGTAATAGAACCTACATAATAGAATGAAGTGATTAACATGCTTATCACCATGGTTGGTACATGGGAAGTTCTCAATAGATGTTAATTTGTATGCTTATTGATTAGTACTGTCATTATTACTGAGTGCTTTGATTCAGTGCCATTTGCACTATATTCTAGTTTTCATCCATTTGGGGACACTTTCACTCAATTCCCTGGCTTGTCCCAGAGATTCCCAGTTGGAGAAAGGCCTTTTTAGAACTAGCAAATCTAGAATACATTGAACATTTCCTCTGTTGATCCACCTACCCCAGCCCCCAAAGATTAAAAAGGAAGAATTCACAAATGTCTTAAAATGTATACACTTTGAATGTTAGGAACATTGTCCTTCTTGGAATTCATGACAACTTATCACAGTCACAACTGTATTATGTAATTATGTGATTATTTAAAAAAATAAAAGACAGGACTCATTAAATGCCAGGCACTATGTTGAGTGTTTTATATTCACTAGCTAAATGAATGTTCATAACCCAATGAGATGTAGGCACTACTATTACCCACATTTTATATAGGATGAACTGAGGTTCATGAACTGAAACTAAGTTTTCACAAACAGTAACAGTGGGTTAATGTCTTTTTTTAAAAAGAAGTAACTGTCTTTATTTGCCAACAATGAAAACATTCCTATAGAAAAGCCTACAGAATACACACTGAAACCGCCAGAACTAAGGGAATTCAGAAAAGTCATGGGACACAATAGCAACATATAAAAATCAATTGCACTTCTATACTAGCTACAAGCAACAGTTGGAAATTGCAATTAAAATTCTACTTACAATAGCACCCAAAATAATTAAATACCTATGAGTAAATTTAATCAAGTATGTTCAAGACCCATACATTAAAAACTATAAAACAGACATGAGAGAAATTAAAGAATACCTAAATAAATGGAAAGACATCATATTCATGAAGACTTTATGTAGTTAAGTTCTCAGTTCTCCCCAAATCTATAGATTCAATGAAATCCTAGTCAAAATCTCATTAGTATTTTTTGTAGAAATTCACAGACTTACTTAAAATTTCATATGGCAATGCAAAGAACCTTGACCTCAAAGAATTTTTTTCTTTCTGTGTTTTTATTTTTTATCGAATCTATTGGTGTGCCATTGCTTAATAAAGTTATATAGGTTTCAAGTATAAATTTTATAATACATTATTTGTATATTATATTGTATTCACCATCCAAAGAAAAACCTCCATTACCATTTTCCCCTTTTTTTCCTCTTCTACTTCCCCTCAACCCCTTTCCCTCTTTTAATCACCTTATTATTGTCTGGGTCTGTGAGGGTTTTTTGTTTGTTTGTTTGTTTGTTTAATCCCTTCACCTTTTACACCAGCCCCTCAAATCCCTTCCCCTCTGACAACTGTCAGTCTTTGTTCTGTATCTATGAGTTTGTTTCCATTTTTTTTTATTTTGTCCATTAAATTCTACATAAATGTGGTGTTTTATTTCCCTGACTGGCTTATTCCACTTAGCATAATACTCTCCAGGTCCTCCTGTGCTGCCACAAAAGGTAAGTTTTTCTTTTCTTTTTTATGGCTGAATAGTGTTGCATTGTGTAAATGTCCCATAGTTGTTTAATCTACTCATCTACTGATAGGCACTTGGGCTGCTTCCAAATATTGGATATTGTAAATAACACTACAATGAACATAAGGGCACTTATGTTCTTTCTAATTATTATTTCACATTTCTTCAGATATATTCCCAGAAGTGGAATTCCTGGATCATATGACAGTATCATTTTCAATTTTTTTAGGAAATTCCATACTGTTTTCCACATTGGCTGCACCAGTGTGCATTCAGTGAGTTTATGTCTTGAACCTATCTCTTTATGATTCCAATAAGAGGCCCTTGAACCTGGCCTTCCTACATACTCATGGAATATCCAACCCTAGAATCCACCAGACTCAATTGTTCTGGGAAATAACAACACCTCCTCAGAGATGACAGAAGGCCACAACTTGACCAAGGGTATTCTCTGCCCTGATTCCCAGGATAGACTCTCATCCTTCATAAAATCGCCACTGGAGTAATTCCCCAAGTCATAACTGTGGATTGTTTGGTAAATTCTCACACACACACACACACACACACACACAAATAACTGCATCTGAAATATTATAACAAGCACATTGGCAGTTTTCTAATCAGATGGAATATAATCATTTTCTGAATTTTCATTGTTTGCATTCATAAAAAAGAATTTGTCTGAATAAGAAAATGTGTGAATAAAATTTCATGGACTAGTCCCTGTCCTTCTGTGAAATAAACACTTTACTCTCTTCCCTAGGCAAATCATTCCTGATGCTACATATCTGCTTCTGTTTCCTTGGTCTAAAAAGATACTTCATATTCTACCTTTAGTTATAATCAGGCTTTACTATGAATCCATTGAAAAATAAGCTTGTTTTGCTTGGAGAGAAGATAAAATAACATTTAAGTAGGTTTTAAAAACAAGAATAAAATCTTAGAAAACAGACTATTGTAGAAAATACTGTATATCAAAATATATAAGCATGTAGTTGTAAGAGTGATTTAGTAAACACATTGCTGAGTGAACTATGAAAAACAATCCACTGAGCCCTGGTTGGTGGATTGAGAGCGGGCTGCGAACCAAAGTGTCGCAGGTTTGATTCCCAGTCAGGGTACATGCTTGGGTTGCAGGCCATGACCCCCAGCAACCGTACATTGATATTTCTCTCTATCTCCCTCCCTTCCCTCTCTAAAAATAAATAAATAAAATATTTTTAAAAAAGGTATCCAAGTAGACTTAAAAATTTTTTTAAAAGAAAAACAATCCACCAAGGTGCTATTTCCCTTTACTCTTAAGCTCTGAGTTAACAGAGTATTGTTGTAAATTAGATATGTACTGTTTAAAAATATTTGTGTATGTTTTTAGAATATCTCTTCAAGGCCCAATAGACTAATCTTTTTCATTCTCTTGCTAGGAAAAAATAAACTGTAAGGAATTTAATTAAGTGATATATTAAATAGAGGTTTAAAAACAGTTTTAGAAGATAACAATTCTTAGCAAGGAAATGTTTTTAGCAATTTGATTCTGAATGTGACATAAATTAACTAAAAAATGTGATCAAAGAAGTTCAATGAAATCTTTCCAATCTGTCATATAAGTTAGAACTTGAAATCCATGTATTTGTTACTGATGCCTTTATTATTATAAGATCCTGAAACCTAGGTAAAACAAATATATCAATACATGTAAATTAATTTTCATATTCTGAAAAGTGATCTTTCTCTGGACAGCATGAACTATCCTGATTAAGAGGCTACCTCTGTGGGAGAGCAACTTTATCATACCCATTCTTTACATAAAATTCTATATAAAATTCCTAGAACCCTCTTCCAAAATTGTAGAATAATAGGAAGTATTCCCAAGCATGCATCCATCTATCGCTCTTGATAAAACTTTTAGATCTAAAGTAGCTTGACTTTTATTTTTTAAAGATTTTATTTATTTATTTTTAGAGAGACAGGGGAAGAGAGGGAGAAAGAGTGGGAGAGAAACATCAATGTGTGGTTGACTCTCATATGCTCCCTACTGGGGACCTGCCCCACAACCCAGGCATGTACCCTAACTGGGAATCCAACCAGTGACCCTTTGGTTTGCAGGCTGGCACTCAATCCACTGAACCACACTAGCCAGGGCATAAATTGACTTTTAAAATAATGTTTCAACTCAGATTTTTTGTTCTTTAAAAAAAATTTGTTGTCTTTTTAAAAATCATTTTATGAGATATAATGAGGCAATTCATTGTAGACATCAAAGCATTTCAAATGATTTCCAGTTTAAAGCCATTAAAAAACTCCCCCAATTTGAAACTATGGTGTAAAACCCCTTTTTTAGTTTAATTCCAAGAAAGTAAATTGTGGGAATATGGAAGGTTTCAAAGTAATGTTTCTCATAAAAAGCACTCAATAGTTCCTTCTTCTCAAAAGAAGGCAAGGGACAAAGCAGATGAATCGTGACAGTCTCTCACAATGAAAAAAACTGAGAAAATGCCCATCCACATGCCCACTCCATTGCAGTGTAATCTGGCTACATGACAGATATCACTGAATGATTATATCTCATAATTTTATGTGGGAGGGGAAAAGAAAAGATATACAAAGATGTTTGCCCACTTGAATTAAACCTGTTACAAAAATTCTAGCACATATTTATAGATTTTTAAAAAGTAATTTTTCCCCATTAAAAATAATCTTTCACTTTGAAAATGATTCACTGTAGTTTTCCTTTAAATAGTAAGGCTGTCTTGTTCATCTACAATATGGTTTGATTTTTCAAAACATCAATTTACATACACTTTTCAGGAACAAATCTAATTATGCAAAGTGATACTTGTATAGCATAAAAAGGTAAATATATCTTTAAAACAATTAGGGCCATGGTTTATAGAGTTTGCTCATCATTAATATTAATTATTTATAGTATAGCCCTGGCTGGTGTAGCCCAATGTATTGAGTGCCAACCTGTGACCCAAAGGGTCGCTGGTTTGATTCCCAATCAGGGCACATGCCTGGGTTGCAGGCCAGGTCCCAATCAAGGGGCACTTGAGAGGCAAATGCCCCTCTCTAATAAATAAAAAAAAATAAAGAAATATTTATTCAGCAGCTTTTACTAACCCAAATATAGAGATAGAGATGCCACAAGCTGCCTCAGAAGTAATTCCATAATGCTCATTCATAATTAGTGAGATGCCCTACGTCAACAGCAGTCAATGAAACACAGACTTATTCTTGTTTTCATGAGGACCTAATTCTTCAGTGCCCTTTTTACCCCTTCGGTTTGCCTGGTTCACAGACACATTCCATGAGCTGAAAATCTAACATTAAATTAGTGAGAAAATTAAAGCAGTTTTCATTACTTAACATTTCAAATGGAATATAATCCTTGTTGTGCAAAATATTTACAGCCAACGTGAAGTAGGTAGATAAGTAACAAGAAACATGGCATAACATCTCTCAAAATATGAATTATTTTAAGAATTTTGGCAACCCATGTAGAAAGGTTACCTGGGGATTATCATTTCATACAGAGCAAACTGCCATTGCAAAAGGAGCCTGGGCTGAGCTGTGCAACATCATTTGAGATCTGTGCACCCAAACCTGTAAGTACATCTGGAATGCAGAAGGCACACCTCCCTGCTTTCACCAGTATGTTTTCAATAAGGTGCTGGGTGCTTGGCTTTTAAAGCAAATGTATTACTCTTTGTTGGAGAGAGGCTCAAACCACGCAGGAAGATTTATAGCAGTACAGAGGCTGATATTATGTGGATTCTCTATTCTTCAACAAGGCTTTTTTGAGGAACTTGTTTTCCTCTACATTAAAATAAACAGCCCCTGAAATAAATACAGGCATTTAAGTAAGACTGCTTTTAAGTAAGCCCTCACCAATAACTTGACTAAATACACTTTTGAATTTTGTTATGGAATTGAGCTTGAACAGTTTACCAAAGAGTTTTCTGAGCTGTTTATACAGGGTGAATCCTGGGCCCTTTATTTGTAGGTCACTGATTTCAGATATTTTTAATGTAGTTGTTTGAGATAATTTTCAGGAACATATTGAGCTTCTCAAATGTAAAAAGTAAGGGTCCATTTCTGCAATCAATTGTGACCACGAGGCAGGTTGACAAGAGATTTTAAGAATGTGCCTCTGGGTGATTATTTTGAAATTTTTAGTATATTGACTCATCTCCTAAATGAAAATCAGGTTTGTTTTTTTTTAATCATTGTTCATATACAGTTTTCTCCTTTTTACTCCCAATCCAGTCCCCCCTCCCACCCTCCCCATTTCCCTCCCATTACCACCCTCCCCTTAGCTTATGACCATGTGTCCTTTAAGTTTGTTCCTGTGAACCCTTCCCATTATCCCCTGAAATTCCCTCTTCTCTCCCCTCCGGTCACCGTCAGCCTGTCCTCTATTTCAGTGACTTCGGTTATATTTTGCTTGTTTCTTTGTTTTGTTATTTAGGTTCCTGTTAAAGTTGAAATCATATGGTATTTGCCTTTCACTGACTGGCTTGTTTCGCTAAGCATAATGCTTTCCAGCTCCATCCATGCTGTTGCAAAGGGTAGGAGCTCCTTCTTTCTTTCTGTTGCATAGAATTCCATTGTGTAAATGTACCATAGATTTTTGATCCATTCATTTACTGATGGGCATCTTGGTTGCTTCCAGCATCTAGCTATTGTAAATTGTGCTGCTATGAACATTGGGATACATAGGTTCTTTTGAATTGGTGTTTTAGTATTCTTAGGATAGAGTCCCAGCAGTGGAATTGCAGGGTCAAAAGGCAGATCCATTTTTAGTTTTCTGAGGAAATTCCATACTGCTTTCCATAGTGGATGTACCAGTCTGCAGTCCCACAACCAGTGCACTAGGGTCCCCTTTTCTTCACAACCTCTCCAGCACTTGTTGTTTGTTGCTTTGTTTATAATGGCCATTCTGTCTGGTGTGAAGTGGTATCTCATTGTGGTTTTAATTTGCATCTCTCTGATAGCTAGCAATATTGAACATCGTTTCATGTGTCTTTGGATTTTCTGTATGTCTTCCTTGGAGAAGTGTCTGTTTAATTCCTTTCCCACTTTTTAATTGGATTTCTTGTCTTCTTAGAGTGCAGTCGTGTAAGTTCTTTATATATTTTTGAGATTAAACCCTTGTCTGAGGTATCATTGGCAAATATGTTTTCCCATACAGTTGCTTCTCTTTTAATTTTGATACTGTTTTCTTTAGCTGTGCAGAAGCTTTTAATTTTGATGAGGTCCCATTTGTTTATTCTTTCCTTTATGTCCCTTGCTCTGGGAGACAAGTCAGTAAAAAAGTTTCTGTGTGAAATATCTCAGATTTTCCTACCTATGTTCTCCTCTAGGACCTTAATGGTGTCATGTTTTATATTTAAGTCTTTTATCCACCTTGAATTTATTTTTGTATATGGTGTAAGTTGGTGCTCACGTTTCATTTTTTTTGCACGTGGCTGTCCAGTTCTCCCGACACCATTTGTTGAAGAGGCTATTTTTATTCCATTTAATGTTGCTGCCTCCTTTGTCAAATATTAATTGACCATAGAGACTTGGGGTTATTTCTGGGCTCTCTGTTCTGTTCCATTGGTCCATGTGCCTGTTTTTATGCCAGTAACAAGCTGTTTTGATTACAGTGGCCTTGTAGTATAGTTTAGTGTCGGTTATTGTGATCCCTCCTACTTTACTCTTCTTTCTCAAAATTGCAGCAGCTATTCGGGGTCGTGTTTGGCTCCATATAAATTTTTGAAGTGTTTGTTCTATGTCTGTGAAATAAGCCATTGGTACTTGAATAGGTATTGCATTGAATGTATAAATTGCTTTGGGTAGTATGGACATTTTGATGATATTAATTCTTCCAATTCATGAACACGGTATATGTTTCCATTTGTTTGTGTCTTCCTTGATTTCTTTCTTCAGTGTTGTGTAGCTTTCTGAATACAGGTCTTTTACCTCTTTGGTTAGGTTTATTCCTAGATATTTTATTTTTCTTTTTGCTATTTCAAATGGGATTTTTTCCTTGATCTCTGTTTCTGCTGTTTCATTGTTGGTGTACAGAAATGCCTTTGATTTCTGGATATTGACTTTGTATCCCACTGTTTTGCCAAATTCATTTATTAGGTCAAGCAGTTTTTTGGTAGAGTCTATAGGATTTTCTATGTATACTATCATGTCATCTGCAAACAGTGACAGTTTTGTTTCCTCCTTTCCAATTTGAATGCCTTTTATTTCTTTTTCTTGTCTGATTACTGTGGCTAAAACTTCCAGTACTATATTGAACAGAAGTGGTGAAAGTGGACAACCTTGTCTTGTTCCTGATCTTAGTGGAAAAGATTTTAATTTTTGGCCATTGGGTATGATGTTGGCTGAAGGTCTCTCATATATGGCCTTTATTATGTTGAGGAATGCTCCCTCTATTCCCACTTTGCCAAGTGCTTTTATAATCTATGGGTGCTGTACCTTATCAAATGCTTTTTCTGCATCAATTGATATGATCATGTTGTTTTTGTCTTTGCTTTTGTTTATGTGATGTATTACATTTACTGACTTGCGAATATTGAACCATCCTTGCATCCCTGGAATGAATCCCACTTGGTCATGGTGTATGATCTTTTTAATGTATTGTTGGATGCGGTTTGCCAGTATTTTGTTGAGGATTTTAGCGTCAATGTTCATCAGTGATATTGGCCTGAAGTTTTCTTTCTTTGTTGTGTCTTTATTTGGTTTTGGAATTAGGATGATGTTGGCCTCATAAAAAGAGTTTGGGACTCTCCCATCTTTTCGGACTTTTTGGAATAGTCTGTGAAGGATAGGTGTTAGTTCTTCCTTCAATGCTTTGTAGAATTCTCCTGTGAAAACATCTGGTCCCGGGGTTTTGTGTGTTGGGAGTGTTTTGATTACTGCTTCAATTTCTTTTGTTGTCATTGGTCTGTTCAGGCTCTCTGTTTCTTCTTCATTGGGTTTTGGAAGATTATATTTTTCTAGAAAGTCGTCCATTTCACCTAGGTTTTCAAATTTCTTGGCATACAGCTCTTTGTAGTAATTTCTTACAATCCTTTGTATTTATGTGGTATCTGTTGTAATCTCTCCTCTTTCATTTCTGATTGTGTTTATTTGGGTCTTCTCTCTTTTTTTCTTGATGAGTCTGCTTAAAGGCTTGTCGATTTTGTTTATCTTTTCAAAGAACCAGCTCTTGGATTCATTGATCCTTAGAATTGTGCTTTTGGTCTCTATGTCATTTAATTCTTCTCTGATCTTGGTTATTTCCTCACTTCTGCTTGCTCTGGGCTGCCTTTGTTGTTGTTCCTCGAGTTCTTTGTAGGCATAGGGTTAGGTTGTTTGTTTGGAATGTTTCTAACCTTTTTAGGTGGGCCTGTATCGCTATGAACTTCCCTCTCAGGACTGCCTTGGCTGTGTCCCATAAGTTTTGGGTTGTTGCGAGTTCGTTTTCATTTGTTTCCAGAAACCGTTTGATTTCTTCCCTACTATCATTCTTGACCCATTCATTGTTTAATGGCATGCTACTTAATCTCCATGATTTTGAGGGTTTTGGTTTTTTTTTTTTTTCCTTGGGATTGATTTCTAGCTTCAGTCCCTTGTGGTCTGAGAAAATGCTTGGTATGATTTCAATTTTCTTGAAATTCTTGAGACTTGTTTTGTGTCCTATCATGTGGTCTATCTTTGAGAATGTTCCGTGTACATTTGAAAAGAATGTATATTTAGCTTCTTTTGGATGGAGGGCTCTGCATATATCAGTAAAGTCCATTTCATCAAGGGTATTGCTCAATGCCACAATATCTTTGTTGATATTTTGTTTAGAAGATCTGTCCATTTTTGATAGTGGGGTGATGAAATCTCCCACTATAATTGTGTTGCTGTCCATTTCTTTCTTGAGGTCCTCTAATATTTTCTTTATGTATTTGGGTGCTCTTATGTTGGGTGCATATATATTTATAATTTTTATGTCTTTTTGATGTATTCTGCCCTTGAGTATTATGAAGTGACCTTCTGGGTCTCTCTTTATGGACGGTTTTTGGAAATCTATTTTGTCTGATATGAGTATTGCTACCCCAGCTTTTTTTTTTTCCTGTCCATTTGCTTGGAAGATTTGTTTCAGGCTCTTCACTTTCAGCCTGTGTAGGTCTTTTATACTGAGGTGGGTCTCTTGTAGACAGAAGATATGTGGGTCATTTTTTCTTATCCATTCAGCTATTCTATGTCTTTTGATTGGAGCATTTAATCCATTTACGTTTAAGGTTATTATTGATAGGTACTTATTCATTGTCTTCTATGTACGTCTCCCTCTCTCTCTCCCCCTCCCTCTCTCTCTCTCTCTCTCTCTCTCTCTCTCTCTCTCTCTCTCTCTCTTCCCTCCCTTCCTTAAAGCAGTCCTTTTAGAATCTCTTGCAGAGCTGGTTTGGTCGAGGTGTATTCTTTTAGACTTCTTTTGTCTGGGAAGCTTCTTATTTGCCCTTCTATCTTGATCAAGAGCCTTGCTGGATATAGTAGCCTTGGTTGTAGCCCTCTGGTTCTCATTACTTGGAGTATTTCTTGCCATTCTCTTTTGGCTTGAAGTGTTTCCATTGAGAAGTCAGCTGTTAGCCTTATTGGGGCCCCCTTGGATGTTACTTCCTTTTTCTCCCTTGCTGCCTTTAAGATTCTCTCTTTGTCTTGAAATTTTGTCATTTTAATTATGATGTGCCTTGGGGTGGGTCGCTTTGGGTTCCTGTTGATTGGGACTCTCTGTGTTTCCTGGATTTGTGTGACTTTTTCTCTCATCAAATTAGGGAAGTTCTCCTTCATTACTTGTTCAACTAGGTTTTCGATCCCTTGCTTTTCTTCTTCTCCTTCTGGTATCCCTATTATACGGATATTATTACGTTTCATATTGTCTTGCATTTCTCTTAATCCCTCTTCATTCTTTCTGATCCTCTTTTCCTTTTCTTGCTCTTTCTGGATGCTGTTTTCTACTTTGTCCTCCAGCTCACTAATCCGATCTTCTGCTTCATTAAGCCTGCTTTTCATTCCTTCTACTGTGTTCTTCAGTTCAGAAATTGTATTCTTCATTTCCTCTTGACCTTTGTTGAGAGTTTCTATTTCCTTTTTCATATTTATATAGTTTTCAGTGAGATTGATGTAGTTTCCCTCTAATTTCTGAAAGCTCATTGTGAGTTCATTGAACTTCCTGGTGATCATTGTTTTGAACTCACTATCTGATAGTTGAGTTGCCTCTATTTCATTTAGCATTTTTCCAGAGGCTTCCTCGTTTCCCTTCAATGGGGGTCGTTTCTTTGTTTTCTCATTATTCTTGGGTTTCTTCTTTTTTCTTCTTGTTTGTTAATTTGATCTGTTCTAATTCCCTTTAATTATGGTGTGGACTTCTGTGGTAGAATATTTGTGAGATTCAGTAGTGCAATCTCCTTCGTGTATCCTGGTGTTTACCGCTTCCCCCTATTCTTCTTTGTGATCAATTGGAGGAGTAAGGCAAAATGGTTTAAAACAGCAAGACAGTATACTATGATATTTACTTTAGCAGCCAGTAGAGAAGAGAAGGGTTATCCTTTGGCTCCTTATAGTGTTAACCGTGATCCTCCACCCCACTATCCACATTTTAGAAAGGGTGGAAAAAAGTTAAGACTCTTATTGGGGACGAGAGGATTGTTACTTGGATCTAGAAAGCTGTGAGGCTGTGGGAGGTCAGATTCTAAGGTAGGGTTGGACTAAAGATTAGTATATAGGAGTCATGAGTAAAAGAATAGAGACAACCCCCACAATAGTATAGTTCAGAAAATTGCAAAGTGGGCTGAGATCAGGTAGGGATATTGAGAAGCAATTACAACTGTATAGACTAGGTCTTACTAGTAGTAATAGTAAAGTGACAGTCTTGTGGCAGGATCGATGAGGTCTAGATAACAAGAATAAAGAGTATAGAACCTTGAGAGGTGTATTAAAGGAACACAGATGAAGGATAGTAACTTATCAACACCTTGTGACTGAGATACCAGGGGGAACCTATCAACTGACAGTATAACCAGCCAAGCAAAGAAAATTATACAGAAAGAAAAAGAATACCAAAATATTATTAAAATAAAAAATGTTGGAAGAGTGAGAAAAAGATAATACAAATTTACAGTAACTTGCAAGATTGAAAAAAAAAGGAAAGAAAAGCAGAAGATGTAGTGCAGGAGAGATAAATTTGGAATGGAAAAAATAATATTAGGATGAATGTCAGAAAAACATAAGGGATTGCGACATAAAAATAATAAGAATTGAAAAATAAAATGTCACATAAAACACAAGATGAACTCAACCAACAACAGCCAAAGAAACCAAACAAAACCAAATAAAACCAAAAACAAACAAAAACAAAAAGCAAAACAAAACAAAACAAACAAAAAAAAAAACAAAAAAAAATAAAGAAAAGGGAAAAAACAAAAAGCAAACAAACAAAACAAAACAAAAAACCCTCTTGTTGGCTTCTAACTGGCCAGACCAGTTTTTCTGATCTTGCTGGCTTCAGCTGGCTGAGAGACCATTGAAATGCTTCTCTCTCTCCTAGCCAGACCTCAGCTGGTGTTTCAGCTAGCCTTGGCACTCCTGAACACACTGGCTCTTTGGATCTCACTCCCTCCTTCTTCTGGACTCCAGGGTCCTGCAGGTTTCCAGCTCTATGCTCTCAGGAGGCACCTGCACATTTTGGGATCCACTGCGCCCTCCCTGGGGATTGTAAAATGTGCACCCCTACCCCATACTTTTGAGATTTGGGGTCTAGGATCGCCCTAAGTGCCTCCCCACGACCCTTCTGGCATCAAAGCGTGCGAGAGTCAGTCATCCTGACGGGGCGCGGGTTTCCTGCTCCCTGTCCCCCGCTGTACGGCACTCCTACCAGGTGTTGGCACCTTTCCCAGCTCCCCTGGTCTGGCTGGCTGGAAATCTCTGAGCCACCACTGTAGGAATGCACCAAGTGCCACGTCCCTCCCAGGATTGCAGCCTGTGATTCAGGCCTCCCTATGGGGCGCGAGCTGAGCGCAGCTGGGCTCTGTACTCTCCACAGATCTGCACTTCTACTGGGCTAGGGGTGCAGGCGCCCTTTCAGGCTCCCCCTGGTCTTGTCGGCTAGAGTCCCTCACTCCTCCCAGGTCTCTGGGCAGGCGATCATAGTCCCTGGGTGATTTTTTCCCAGTCCAACTGGCCAATCTGTTCCATTTAGCAACACATTGTCCCCTGTAGTTGCTCACCCCCCGTATTTGGGGGAGGGAGCAGGGACTTCCTTTTCCCCGGGCGCCCTGGGGCAGAACCAGCGCACCGGGCGGGCCTGGGGTCTGCATACCCCTAGACCCGGCGCTGATCCCAGGGCCCCTTTTGTCCTGTAGCCAACTCCTTACCAGTTTTCCAGTGAGTGCAATAATTTTTGATGTCCTGCTTTCCAAAGTGATTCAGTAATCTAGCCCACTTGCTCTATTTCTCCACCTATCCGCAAGTTTCCTCCCTCTTCACAGAAGCTGAGAAAAACGCTGCCTAGAGTAAAGCCGCCATCTTCCCTCCCCTCCTGAAAATCAGGTTTTTACTGTGCTTTAAAAATATTCCTTATTAGTGTCAAAAATTTTCCTTGGAAGCTTTGGCCACATGGTTTTATTTATTCCATGAAAATGATGTGAATATTTGAGGAAACTATATTCAGGGGGTAAGAAAATAACTTCTTTGCTGTCAATTATTTGGATGTATAAGGCAAACTTATTTTAGATATGAAATAATCTAAATTTTAACTTTTCTTAAGTGTTTTATTGCAAAGTATTACACAAAATAGTTACCATGGAGTATTGTTATTCAGAAAAAAAGGACATTTGTGATCCAATATATTTGAGAACCAGAGGTTAAAAAAATCCTTAAAATTCTTGGAGCCTTTAATATGCTATTATTTGCTGTGTTTCTACAGGAGGGGTGTAGAATGGCAATTATTTCCAAAACTGAGTTGGCCATAAAATTTTCTTCCCACAATTCCCTACTGACATTGTGTGGAATTTTGGGACATGCCTGCCCCCTGTATGAGGACTCAGCTTCAGTGTTTACCAGGAGTGGAGACGCTCATTATTTTTTATCTTGCTACCCTCACTCCACTTTTCCTCTGATTGCTCTACCAGCTCAGAAAGTATGTTATAAATCAAATGTTCCTCTTAGGCAACTTAGTGAAATTACAATTTTTATTCAAAACTCAGGGAGACCTTATTTTCATATTGATAATATGGAAAGTATTCTCAAATCCCACCACCTTCCACCCTGAAATTTTTTTTTGAGGAGTGTTTTGTCTGTTTTTCCTTTTCTTCCCAGACCACCTCCAACTATATAAGTCATCCTGGGTGGTTGACTCAAACCTCTGATCATCTTGCCTCACTGTGGGGAAAAAACCCGACTGAAACAAATGCTGCATACTCACTGAACTTTCATGGGAAATAATTTGTTGCCATGTGTTATAAACCCAGGGGTTGGGTGTGCTTAAGAACATTTTATATTTTGCTAGTTTTTTTTTGTTTGGTTTTGTTGTTTAGATTCCTGTTAAAGGTGATATCATGTGGTATTTGTCTTTCACTGCCTGGCTTGTTTCGCTTAGCATAATGCTTTCCAGCTCCATCCATGCTGTTGCAAAGGGTAGGACCTCCTTCTTTCTTTCTGCTGCATAGAATTCCATTGTGTAAATGTACCATAGTTTTTTGATCCATTCATTTACTGATGGGCATCTAGGTTGCTTCCAGCACCTAGCTATTGTAAATTGTGCTGCTATGAACATCGGGGTGCAAAGGTTCTTTTGTATTGGTGTTTTAGTGTTCTTAGGATAGAGTCCCAGCAATGGAATTGCTGGGTCAAAAGGCAGATCCATTTTTAGTTTTCTGAGGAAGTTCCAAACTGCTTTCCATAATGGTTGTACCAGTCTGCAGTCCCACCAACAATGCACTAGGGACCCCCTTTCTCCACATCCTCTCCAACACTTGTTGTTTGTTGCTTTGTTTATGATGGCCATTCTGACTGGTGTGAAGTGGTATCTCATTGTGGTTTTAATCTGCATCTCTCTGATGACTAGCGATATTGAGCATCGCTTCATGTGTCTTTGGATTTTCTGTTATGTCCTCCTTGGAGAAGTGTCTGACAGTGGCCAGAGGGGAGAGAAGAGGGAATTTCAGGGGGGAATGGGTAGGGATTACAGGAACAAATTTGGAGGACACATGGACAAAAACTAGGGGTGGGGGGTAATGGGGGGAAGGGGGGAGGGTTGGGTGGAGGGGCTGGAACGGGAGTAGGGGGGAGAAAACTGTACTTGAACAATGATTGAAATAAAAAATATATATAAGAAAATTTCTTAGGATATGAATTTTCTAGCTGTAAAGGCCCACTTAGAATTTGTCAAAACAAACTGTCATAAATTTATAAATACCAATGATAAAATGTTAATTTAAAATTAATCCTGACAGTAAAAACTGTATGTATAGATAATGATTTTGTGTTGAGAATAAAAATGTATAGGTAATATATTAAAAAAAAAAGAAAGAAAAAAAAAGAACATTTTATTAGGTATTGCCAATAAAGATAATAGTTTTATTATCTTGGTTACTTTTGAGACCATTATTAATGCTTCTGGTATTATTGAAAATGCAGTAATGAAGTAAACTCTCAAATCAAAGTATGTGGATTGTCCACTTCAAAGTGTTTCTCCTCAGCTGGCAGCTCTGGGCTATCTTCCCCCACCTCCAGTGGGAATGTGTGTTTGCATAACGTTAGATTACGAAAAAACACAATTAAGGATATATTATACACACACTTACTTTGAGAGGGAGATTGTATCATATACAATCCAGAGTCTAAAGGAAATAATTTTCCATTATGCCCTGAAATTCTGTGTGCTACCAGTCTCTATCAGCACCAGTAATCCAGAACTGATATATTGCCTCTTTTAAAAAATATTTTATTTATTTATTTTCAGATAGAGGGGAAAAGAAGGAGAAAGAAAGGGAGAGAAACATCAATATGTGGTTGCCTCTTACACATCTCCTGCTGGAGGCCTGGCCCTCAACCTAGACATGTGCCCTGACTGGGAATCAAACCAGAGACCTTTTGGTTTGCAGGCTGGCACACAATCTACTGAGCCACACCAGCCAGGGTGATATATTATTCCCTCTTAAACAGCCAGATCTTATATTAAAGACCAAGGATGTGTCCTTTATTTAAGCACTTTCTTGATAACAGATTTCCTATTATTAAAAGTATGTACTAAGTAGTTAAGCTTGTATAAACTCCTACACTGGAATTTCTGATCTTCTGATCTACATGCTTAAAACAAAGATGTTTCCATGTACACAGTAGTCCGTTTAACTATCATTTTAAATTATCAACTTAAACACTTATGAACACATTTTACAATAATGAATATAACATACAGGAAATCTATAATTTTCATGATGTCTTATCTCATTAATATTACCAGAACCTTGATAGTTACTTCATTGGATATGGAAGTACCAAAATACTAATAGTTAGCCAGAATTAATTCTGATTAGTTTACTCTTTCTGCCTTAATCAATTACATATTGTTCTTTGTATTTATTCCTATATACTCAATATTAGTAATATGACTCTTGTAAAAATATGTAGAAAGAGATATGGCTTGGTGATTGTGTTTGGAATATACGACAGCAACTATCTTATAATATGGAGGAACTCAAGTATTAAAATGTTTTTTTCACATTTTTTGTTCAAGTACAATTATCTCTGTTTTCCTCCCACCACTCCCCCCTTCCCCACCCATCCCCACTTCTCACCCTTGATCCTACCTCCCTTTGGCTTTGTCCATGTGTCCTTTATACATTTTCCTGACAACCTTTCTTTCTTTTGCCCTCATTATCCTCTCCTACTTCCCCTCTGGTTACTGTAAGTTTGTTCATAAGTTCAATATCTCTTGTTGTATTTTGCTTGCTTGTTTGTTTTGTTGATTAGGTTACACAATGAATACTATGTGGCCGAAAGAAGGAGCTCCTAGTCTTTACAACAGCATGGATGGATCTGGAGAACATTATGCTAAGTGAAATAAGCCAGGCAGTAAAGACAAATATCATATGATCTCACCTATAAGTGGAACCTAATCAAATATGTAAATTTTCATTTCTGGGATTAATCTTTTGCTTTTAGATTTTCTCATTTGTCATTATCACCACTATGTGTATGTTTAAGAGTTGCATATTTGCAAAATCATATTTCTCAGCAATTGGTAAGGTTCAATTAAGAAATTTAGCAATAGTGGAATGATCCACTGGAAAAAAAAAAAGAGGAAAATATAAAATGCTGAGATGCTGGTACAAAAGTATGTGTTGTATGACCACCCTCTTTGGTCGTGGTGGGCACTGTATAAAAAAAGATGAAGGAGTTAGCTAAAAAACATATATGTATACCCCATGGACACAAACAAGAGTGTGGTGAAAGGCAATGGAAGGGGAGCAGGTGCTGGGTGGATGTGGGCAAAGATGGAGGGAATAGGAGACATTCGTAATGATGTCAACAATACATTTTTTTTTTTAAATCCACCCTCCTCGAGGCTAGAAGTTGCTAGGGAAATATGGCTGCAAACCACACATCTAGATCTTGCTAAAATCACTATCTATACATCAAGCTCTTCTTTGCCTTACCTTTTTAAGAAATTTGTATTAAATTTATTAGGGTTACTTTGGTTAATAACATTATATAGGTTTCAAGTGTAGATTTATATGATACATTATACGTATATTGCATTTTGTACCCATCACCCAAAATCAAATCATCTTTCATCATCATATATTTAGCCCCCTTTATCCTTTCTACCCACAACCCTCTGGTAACCACCATACTGTTGTCCACATCTATGGGTTTTAGTTTTATATCACACATATGAGTGAAACCATATATTTCTTAGCTGCTTCTGTCAGATTTTACTTAGCATGATGTTCTCAAGGTCCATCCATGTTATTGCAAATGGCAGTATTTTATCTTTTCTAATGGATGGATAGCATTCCATTGCATATAGATAACACATCTTCATTATCTAATCACCTATCAAAGGGCACTGGTTGTTTCCATGTTTTTGCCACCATGAATTGTTCTTCAGTGAACATAGAGGTGCATATATCTTTGTGAATAAATATTTCAAAGTTTTTTGGAAAGATATATAGAAGAGGGGTTGCTGGGTCATATGGTAACTCTATTCTTAATTTTTTGAGAAACTGCTAGGCTGTACCAGTTTACATTCCCACCAGCAGTGAATGAGGGTTCCTTTTCTTCATGTCTCTCCAACACTTGTTATTACTTGTCTTGTTGATGGTAGCCATTCTAACAGGTGTAAAGTGATCATCTAAATGTAGTTTTGATTTGCATTTTCCTGACAGTTAATGAAGTAGAGCATCTTCTCATATATCTGTTGACCATTTGTATATCTTCTTCAGAGAAGTGTCTGTCCAGGTCTTCTGCCCATTTTTAAAAATTGAGTTGTTTGTTTGGTATAGAGTTGTATGAGCTCTTTATATATTTTGGATAATAACCATTTGTTGGATCTGTTTGCAAATATCATCTCCCATTCTATCGGTTGCTTTTTTGTTTTGTTGGTGGTTTCTTTTGATGTGTAGAAGCTTTTTTTTTTTTAGTTTGGTATAGTCCCATTCATTTATTTTTGCCTTTAATTCCCTTGCCTCAGAGCTCAAATTTATAAAATCTTCTCTAAGACTAAGGTCCATGAGTTGGAAATGAAAAATAATTCCTTTGCAATTGCAACAAAAAATGATAAAATACCTAGAAATAAACTTAACAGAGGATGTAAAGGACCTATAAACTGAAAATAAGAAAGCATTATTAAAAGAGATTGAAAAAGACACAATGATATGGAAAGATATTCTGTGTTCATGGATTAGAAGAATCAACATAATTAAAATATCCATGTTATTGGATTTGTATGGAACCATAAAAGACTGAATAGCCAAAGCAATCCAGAAAAAATAAAAAAAAAAAGAAAAGAAAGAAAGAAAGAACAAGGCCCTGGCTGGTGTGGCTCAGTGGATTGAGTGCTGGCCTGCAAACCAAAGGGTCACTGGTTGGATTCCTAGTCAGGGCACATGCCTGGGTTGCCAGCCAGGCCAGGTCCCCAGTAGGGTGCATACGAGAGGCAACTATACACTGATGTTTCTCTCCCTCTCTCTCTCCCTCCCTTCCTCTCTAAAATAAATAAATAAAATCTTTATTAAAAAGAACAAAGCCAGGCATATGACATTACCTGACTTCAAATTATACTGCAGAGCAATGATTTTCAAAACAGCATGGCCCTGGCAGAGAAACAGATGAACAGAAAAATGGAACAGAATAGGGAGCCGTGAAATAAAACCATATATATATATATATATATATATATATATATATATGGGAAAATAATATTTGACAAAGGAGACAACAATGGAAAAAAAGAAAGCCTCTTCAATAAGTGGTGCTGGGGAAATTGGGAAACCACATGCAAAAGAATTAAACTAGACTATAGTTTTTCCCCATGTACCCAAATTAATTCTTTGCACTGTCTGGTCTACCTGCACTAGGAAGTGATCATCCAACTGAATTTAGTTTGCAAAATCTAGTTGATTGATTGCCTATTCACTGAAGTTTGGGATCTCAGATTTAAAAACATGCAGGCCATGGCAAGTTACTCTTCAAGGGCATTTAAAGGCACACAAGTAAACTTTCAATCTGTGTCCATGGCTATTCATTAAGAAAATGCTAATAGTAGACACAGATCCTCAGCTATAATATATAAAAGTGGTGAAATCAGACATCCATGTCTCATTCCTGCTTTTAAGGGGTTTTAGTTTTTGTCCATTGAAGATGATATTAACTGCAGATTTTCCATCTATAGCCTTTATTATGTTGAAGAATTATCCCTTTATCCCCACTCCACTAAGACTTTTTTTTATCATAAATGGGTGCAGGAATTTATGAATACTTTTTTCTGTATCTATTGATATTATCATGTGATTTTGTCTGTCATTTTCTTTATGTGATGTATCACATTTGTTTATTTGTGAATGTTGTACCAAACTTGCATTCCTGGAACAAATGCCACTTGATCATGGTGTATGATCTTTTTGATGTATTGCTCTATTCAGTTTGCTAATACTTTGTTGAAGATTTTAGCATCTATGTTCATCAGGGATATTAACCTACACTTTTCTTTGTTGTATCTTTACCTCGTTTTAGAGTTAGGATAATATTGGCCTCATGGAAAGAGCTTGGAAGCCTTCCCTCTTCTTGAGTTTTTGGAATACTTTGAGAAAAGTCAGTAATAGTTCTTTGAAAGATTGTTAAAATTCGCCTGTGAAGCTATCTGGTCCAGATTTTGTATGCCAGGAGATATTTTTTAGGTATATTTTATTGATTATACTATTACAGTTTTCCCAATTTTTTCTCCCCTTTATCCACCCTCTGTCCTGCACCCTCTACCCTCCAACATTCCCCAACCCCTTAGTTCATGTCCATGGATTGTACATATACATTCTTTAACTTCTCTGTTTCCTATACTACTCTTAAACTCCCCCAGTCTGTTTATGCCTACCAATTATGCTTCTTATTACCTATACCTTTCACCACCCATTCTTCCCCTCCCCCTTTCCACTGAAAGCCCTTCATTGATCTCCATTTCTCTGATTCTGTTCCTGTTCTGGTTGTTTGCTTAGTTTTTTATTTTGTTTTGGGGGGTTCAGTTGTTGATAGTTATGAGTTTGTTGTCATTTTACTGTACATATAGTAAGGGCTTAATAATGATGAACACCTTTAACTTCACTTTATCTGGGAAGCACTTTATCTGCCCTTCCATTGTAAATCAGAGGTTTGCTGGATAGAGCAATCTTGGATGTAGGTCCTTGCCTTTAATAACTTCAAATACTTCTTTCCAGCCCCTTCTCTCCCGTAAGGTCACTTTGGATAAATCAGCTGATAGTTCTATGGGCAATCCTTTGTAGGGAATTCTCTCCTTTCCCCTTGCTGCTTTTAAGATTCTCCCTTCAGAGATTCAAGTTAAAACCACAATGAGATATCACTTCACAATGGTGAGAATGGTCATCATAAACAAAGCAACAAACAAGTGTTGGAGAGGATGTGGAAAAAAAGGGAACCCTAGTTTACTGTTGGTGGGAATGCAGACTGGTGCAGCCACTGTGGAGAACAGTGTGGGAATTCCTCAGAAAACTAAAAATGAAACTGCCTTTTGAACCATCAATTCCACTACTAGGACTGTATCCTAAAAACCCTGAAACACCAATCCATAAGAACCTATGCACCCCAATGTTCATAGCAGCACAATTTACAATAGCCAAGTGCTGGAAACAGCCAAAGTGCCCATCAGTAAATGAATGGATCAAAAAACGATGGTACATTTACATGATGGAATACTACACAGCAGAAAGAAAGAAGGAGCTCCTACCCTTCATGACAGCATGGGTGGAACTGGAGGGCCTCATGCTAAGCGAAATAAGCCAGGCAGTAAAAGACAAATACCATATGATCACACCTTTAAGTGGAACCTAATGAACAAAACAAACAAGCAAGCAAAATATAACCAGAGACATTGAAATTAAGAACAATCTGACAGTAACCAGAGGGGAGTGGGATGGGATAAAGGGGGAACAGGGGGGGAAGGGTTTTCAGGAACAGCTATAAAGGACACATGGACAAAACCAAGTTGGGGTGGAATCAGGGGAGAGAGGTGGGAATGGCTAGGTTGTGGGGGAGTGGTTGGGGATAAATGCAGACAACTGTACTTGAACAACTATAAAATAATTTTTTTAAAAATTCTGTCTTTATCTTTAATCTTAGGCAACTTAATGATGATGTGCCTTGGTGTGTTCTTCCTTGGGTCCAACTTCTTTGGGACTCTCTGGGCTTCCTGAACTTCGTGGAAGTCTATTTCCTTCACCAGACTGGAGAAGTTTTTCTTCACTATTTGTTCAAATAAGTTTTCAATTTCTTGCCCTTGCTCTTCTTCTGGCACCCCTATGATTCAGATATTAGAGCACTTAAAGTTGTCCCAGAATTTCCTCACCCTCTCCTCATTTTTTTGAATTCTTGTTTCCTATTTCTGTTCCAGTTGGATTGCTTTTTATTCCTTTTGTTGCAAGTTGTTGATCTGAGTCCTGTTTTCCTTCCCTTCACCTTTGGTTCCATGTATATTTTGCTTTATTTCATTTTGGGTAGCCTTCATTTCTTCCTTCATTTCACGAGCATCCTGATTACCAGTGTTTTGAACTTTGCATCAGATAGGTGTCTATCTCCTGGTCACTTAGCTTTTTTTTACTGGAGTTTTGATCTGTTCTGTCATTTGGGCCATACTTCTTTATCTCATTGCACCTGTTATGTCATAAGGGGACAGAGCCTTAGGTAGTCACTGGGTGGGGCAACCCTCTTTGTTGTGTTGTGGTGCTGTTTCTGGGGAGGGGTCAGAGAGGGAACAATGCTACTCACTTGCTCTGCTCTAGCCCCACTTTCCAATGAACTTCCCAATAAAAGACTGAGAGTTTTCCCACTGTTACAGCCCCCACAGTATTTTAAATCTAGTTTTTAGTCTTTAGTTTCCAGTTCAGCCAGCCCCACCTTGCCAGCTCAGTCCTCTGCCTTGCTAGTAAGTCATATCTTCTCTGCTGCCTGGCTCTGGTCTGCATCCTCCTACCTGTCTGGGTGAATGTTTCTTTAACTCCTTGGTTGTCAGAGTTCCATGAAGTTTAATTTCCTGGCACTTCTAGTTGTTTATTGTTTTTAAATTGGTTGTTATCCTTCTTTTGGTTGTGCGAGGAAGCAAAGTGTTTGTATCTACACCTCTATGTTGGCTGGATCTTGTGTGGCAGTAGGGTTTTTTTTATTGTTTTGATTTCATTCATTTTTAACAGTCTCTTCAGGTTTTCTGTTTATTCCTGTCTCAGTTTTGAGAGATTGTATGTTTCTAGAAATTTGTGAACTTCACACAGGTTGACTAGTTTATGGGCATATAGTTGTTCATAGTAATTTCTTACAGTACTTGATGTTTTTTGTGATATCAGTTGTTATTTTTCCTTTTTTATCTCTCATTTTGTTTATTTTGTCCCCATCTCCTTTTTTTTGATGACTCCTTTTAAAGATTTGTCCATCTTGTTTTTTCCTTTCAAAGAACCAACTCCTGCTTTCATTGACTTTCTGTATTGTTTTTTTAGTCTCTATGCTATTGATTTCTGCTTTGATCTTGATTATTTCCCTCTTTCTCCTTGTTTTCCTAGTTCTTTTAGATGTAGTGTTATATTGTTTATTTGAGATTTTTCTTACTTCTTTAGGTAAGCCTGTAGTGGTATGAATTTCCCTCTCAGGGCTGTTTTTACTGTATCCCATAGATTTGGGGTTGTTGTGTGTTCATTTTCCTTTGTTTCCAGAAATATTTTGATCTCCTTGATCTCATTGGTTACCCATCTCCTATTTAATAACATGCTATTTAGCCTCCATATATTTGAATGTTTTTTAGTCTTTTTATTGAGGTTGATTTCTAATTTCATGCAATTGTGATCTGAGAAAAGGCTTGAATTGAATGTGATTTCAGTTTTCTTGAATTTGTTAAGGCTTTGTTTTATAGTCTAACATGTGATCTATCTTTGAGAATGATTTACGTGCATCTGAGAAGAATGTGTATACTTCTTTGTGGTGAAATGTTCTGTAAATATCAATGAAATCCATTTGATCTAGTGTGTTGTTTAATGCCACTATATCCTTCTTGAATTTTTTTGTCTGAAAAGTCTGTCCATTGTTAACAGTTGGGTGTTAAAATCCCTTATTATGACAGTATTGTTATCAACATCTTCCTTAAGGTCCACCAAGAATATTTTATATATTTAGATGTTCCTCTATTGGGTGCATATATGCTTACAAGGGTAATGTCCTCTTGTAGGATCAATCCTTTTAAAATTCTGTATTGTCCCTCTCTGTCTCTTTTTATGGCCTTCATTTTGAAGCCTACTTTATCACATGTAAGTATTACTATGCCCACTTTTATTTCATTTCCATGGAATATTTTCCTCCATCCTTTTACTTTCAGCCTATGGAAATCTTCTACACTGAGGCAGATCTCTTGTAGACAGCATATATATGGGTTGTGTTTTCTTATTCTTTTCGGTACTCTGTGTCTTTTTATTGGAGCCTTTAACCATTTAAATTTAAGGTTATTATAAGTAGGTACTTACTTATTAACATTTTTTAATATTATACCTATGTTTCTTTTTTCTATTTCTTTTTCTTCTAACAGGAGGTCCTTTAACATTTCTTGCAATGCTGGTTTGGTGGTAGTGAACTCCTTTAACCTTACCTTGTCTGAGGAGCTCTTTATTTTGCCTTCAATTTTAAATTATAGCCTTTCTGGGTAGAGCAATCAAGGCTGCAAAATCTTACCTTTCATTACTCTGAATATTTCCTGCAAATGTCTTCTGGCATGTAGTGTTTCTGTTGAAAAATCAGCTGAGATTCTAGTGGTGACTTCCTTGTATGTAACAGACTGTCTCTTGCTGTCTTTAAAATTATCTCTTTGTCTTCAAGCTTTGCCATTTTAATTATGATGTGTTTTGGTATATGTCTCTTTGGGTTCATCTTTATTGTGGCTCTCTGTCCTTCCTGAACTTGCATGCCCTTTTTTCTTCTGCAGGTTTGGGATTTTTTTATTCTACCATTATTTCTCCACATAGGTTCTCCTTCCCTCTCTCATACTCATCTCTTTCTGACACTCATATGATACAAATGTTATGCTTGATGTTATCCAAAAGGTCCCTTAGATTCTCCTCATTTCTGTTAAGTCTCTTTTCTTTTTCATTATTTTTCCTTGAGTGGATACTGTTTTCTTGTCCTCTAACTCAATAGTTTGATCCTCTGCTTTATCTAACCCACTGTTGATTCCTTCAAGCAAATTCTTTATTTCAGGTATTGGAATCTTCATTTGTGACTGGTTCTTATTTATGGTTTCTATATCTTTTTTAATGCATATTATCTCTTCATTTAAGTTCTCACTGAGGTCGTCTATTTTTCCCCTAAGATCTTTGAGCATCCTTATAACCATTATTTTAAACATTGCATCTAGTATTTATGGTGCTTCCATTAACATGTATCTTTTAATTCTTTTTCTGGGGATTTCTGTTGTTATTTTGCTTGGAATATTTTTCTTTGTTACCCATTTGATCTCTGTGTGTTAGGTAGGAATTCTCTGTCTCCTGAGCTTACCTTGATTGCTTTATGATAAAGGTGTCTTGTTGGGGTTAGTTGCCCAATCCTTTGGAATACCTGTGCTCCATGAATCAGGAGTGTTTCTTGTAGGTTCTTTGGCACCCTTGTTGTAGTTCCATCTTAAATTCTGGTGGTTCATTTGTGGGCAGAGTTATCCCTTCAGGCTGGGTGACTGTAAGAGTAACCCTCACTCTATGTGGGATGCTGTGTAGTTGCTGCCTCTTGATGAGGTGTTATTACTAGCAGCATCTGGAGCCTGCAGGAATCCCCCTTTGGGTGTACTTATTGAGTGGCTACTTGGTTTGAGCTTTTGTGTGAGCTGAAGCCCATCATTTCATTGGTTCTGGGTCCGATTGGGTGGGATTTAGAAACAGGTTGCTCTCACACGTTGTGTGTAACCAACTCTTGGCTCATTCTCTCTGTAGCTATCAGAGTATTCATTACTTGTGCCTGTGTTTACTGGACTTGCTTGTGCATGTGAGGGACCAGTCTGTGTAAAAGAGTCAGCTGTTTGCTACTTCAAGCTGGTGGCAGCTCTGTATATTAGCCAAGGCTCTGAGGTTGGCCTCCCCCTTTCAGCCACTCTGATCTTCCCTGAAGTTACCTGGATTTTCTCCAGAGCCTTTTGATGAGGGTCTGTGAGCTGAGGCCAGGCCTGTTGAGATAGTGCTATCAGGTATCCACTTTGTTGCTCCTGCAGTCTGTAGCGCCCTCAGTGAGGAGACCATAGCTGCTACTCAAAGTCAACCCCTTTAGTCTGGGGAAGAGACTCCCACACTTGTTTCCTCAGGGGGGTTCACTGCTGATTCAGGATCATCACATTCAGCTCTCCCCTTGCAGGAGTGAGCTCAGCAGCTCTAGACTTAAGTGGATATATCAAGAGTCTCCCATTGGGGCTAGGGTAAGACCAGTCCACAAGTGAGGGCTAAACTCTCTTTCTAATTCTAAGACATCAGTAGGAGGCTAAGCTCTCTGTCCTGTTCCCAGGTAATTTCTTCTAAAAGTCACATTTTGAAGTCCCCGTTTGGAGTTTCTCCTTCTTCTTCCTGTGGAAATGCTCCCAATGGGAGAGTCTTGGACCTGACAGGGATGTTCTGGAGAGTTTCCTGTTAGAGGTGGTACCTGAAACCTTGTAGGAAGGAGGTGGGCACTCCTTTACCTTCCCAGGGTATTGTATGCTGAGAGTGGTTTTGCTTCTCTGCAAAGTGTTGCAGGGACTCAACTCTCTCCCATCTAACTCCCAGCCCACAACCTTTTCAGAAGACATAGTCCAGACCTCTCTGTTTCATGCTGCCCCAGGGTTTGCTTGCAAGCTGAGCTGGATGGGGCCCAAGAAATACATTGTTATGCAAATTTCTGCTCTCTCTGACCAGTTGATCTCAGTGAGAAAGGACCAGAAGATACAGCATGGCTTGGCTTGGCTGAGAAAACTTCAGGACAGGCCAAAGAAAAATTTTTTTTTCCATTCAGTTAGTTTCCTTTCTGCTGTCACAATAGCAGGGGTAGCTAGCATTGGGGGTGTAGGGCACCACTTGAACACTTGAGAGTGGGAAAACTCGTTCTCTTTCAGAATCCACTCATCCAATTTTCTGCTTTGGCCTCCACCCTGTGCCTCCCTATAAATCAGAGATCCCCTTTATTCCATTTCCCTCTGTCACCCTCAGAAGTCTTCTTGCATAAGCATGGTTTTCTCTCTCAGTGTGAACTCATATAGTGAACTCTTTAGTCGGAATGCTCAGGTCATAGACGCACTTCACACTGAATTTGTGACCTCTGATTTTCACAGCTGTGGTGGAACCTCACTGCTTCTTGCAGCCAGAGACCTCACAGCCCACCCTTATCTTTCTATTGCTGTGGGTATTTTTACAACCCTGCAGTTCAAAGGTTGGGGGGACTCTGGAGTTTAGATTTCAATCTTCTCTCTCTGCTGGCACAGCAGTTGTGCATGGAGACCTTGCCCATCTATGTTTCAGTTCATTTTAAAAGTCTGCATGCAGTACCTACACCACAGAACTTAATCAATGTGTGTTTCTCTGCACATAAAACCTCCTCAATAAACAAAGTGTCTTTCAAAGTCACTGCTGGCTGCAGCCTGTAGGTGCCTCTAGCAGACCCAGGTGCAGCGACCTGGTCCCTTTAGCAGTCTGTGTCCCTATCCTGTGTTCCTATTCCTCCAGGTTGGCCCTTCAACAATAGAAGTGGTGCTCACTGTGAATGTGCAGCCTGGGCCTCAGAATCTCAGTGGATACCTCCAAGTTTCCCATGATTTTGGTTGGAGATCCCTACATGGAACTATGTTCCTTGGCTCCGAGGCGGGAGGGAGCTCCGAAGCTGTGATTTTTGCCTGGCCTCACAGCTATGAGAGGAGCCATTCACAGTGTGCTCACCCTTTCACTGATAAAACCCCTGACTAGCCAATTCAAATAATCTTCAGTACTCCTTGGCTTCAAAATGACATATCAGCTAAGATTCAGTTGATTGTTCAGGTTGATTGTTCGAAGTTCAGCTGAAAACCTGGAATGGTGGCAAAAGCAAGTGGACTCAGCTTCCACCTACTTGGCTGCAATCTTCAGGACTCAGAAGTCAGAAGATTCATATGTTTGTCACAGGATAAAGTCCTGCAGGAAAATCAACCCCAGCTGGCCAAGGCCTTGGGGCAGAGGATCCTTATTTTGCTTTCCTTTCACTGCAACTGAGTTCTGATGAAAGCCAAGAGGAAAATACATTGAAAAGTTTGAAACAAGAGCAAAAACATTGCTAATGCTATACTGTGTGTTTTTTAAGTTTTGGTGCCCTCTGAGCATGTCTTCATCATTTGGTACATGGTCAATTATGGATATTTAACTCAAAGATAAGCAGGCAGAATACTGATTCACTTTGACACTGCCAGTTGACCTACCTTGAGAGCTTAGAGTGAATTGGCTTCAAATGAGTGACTGATGTGGCTTTTCAAAAGGATGTCCAAATCCAGCTGGTATAGGATCCAACTCAGGGACTTCAGATTGGCAAAAAATGTGTGGAAAGGCTACTTTGCATCTGTAACTTCTGATTTTGCAACTGATAACTAGGAATTTCATTGATGGTGTGGTTAATACAGACAACAATATTGCCTCTGGGGAGGTGAGCATTGCTATTTGAGGTGAAACTCAATAGTAGGACTTCTCCCCAAATTCCACAAACATAACAGTCTGCATAGCATTTCTTTTTCACAAACATACATTTTGGTGTTCTAGACACAGGTATAGATTTATGCAGATGAATATGGAATAGTACAGAAAATTGCTGCTATGATATCTATTTTAAAATTATTTCCTAGATCAAGGTAATGGCTAGAATCAAATAAAACATAAAATAAGTTTACATAGATTGGTTTATAAATAAGATAAAGTTTTATGTTACCTACCATTGGAACCGGAAACATTTTTGCAAACAACATAAAAGTTGTTCATGTCATACATTCATTTTTTTCCAACAGAAGTAAAACAAAATAGAAAAAAAAAACATTGAATGTAGCCACCATTAACTAACATCAATTAATTTTTCTGACAAATTCTCTTTCATCTGATTATGGGTGAAATGGTAAGAAAAGTTACCTGAATAATTGCTTAAACACTAGTGAAATATGCCTCTGTATTTTGAGTGTGCCCAGGTCAAGTATTTAAAATAGAGCCATTTATAATATGTTAGAAGCCAGAACTCCATCTTGTTTTAAATAAATTTATTTTCCTACTTCTTGTGAAACTCTAACTCACTATAAGAAGGCATGCTATTTCACTGCATTAAGTGGGTTACAAATTGAATAATGTGAAATGATATTATTAGAGTACTGAAGAAAATGTATGGCAATAATGCATTTTACAGTAAAATTTGATAGTCCTCTAAAAATCAACGAGTGTGTTTATTTACTTTGAAATGAAAGATCAAAGTCGTCACAATGAATTCAGGTAAACACCAGAATTAGAGAAGTCTTTGCCAGACAAATTTGAGGCAGGATATAATCAGGAGGGACAAAACTCCAAAGGTGCCCCAGGGCTCAAATAAAGGACATCCATACAGGACAGAGACCCTGTCCTAATACTAGTTGCTCCCACTTTCTGTAAAAGAGCTGAATCGTGGTGAATCATGAATGTACCTGTGCAGAAGAGGCTACATGACTCCTGTTTCATTATAATAGTATTATAATAAATTAACATTGTGGTACTCCCTTTCCCAGAGGCCAATCAAGGAAAATCATGGGAGACCACATGCACAGTAGCTTTAAAGTAATATAACTACATGTACATACACAATAAAACCCTGCCAAAACTAGCCAAGAAATATCCACCCTATAAGAACAAAATTCTTCCAGTCCCTGAAGTCAGTCTCTGCTCAGAGTTGATCTGCTCCCATGTTTTATGGAGAGTACTATCTTTTAAAAATACATTTAATTTATTTATTTTTAGAGGGAGGAGAATGGAGGGAGAAAGAGAGGGAGAGAAACATCAATGTGTGGTTGCATCTCATGTGGCCCCCACTCGGGACATGGCCCACAACCCAGGCATGTACCCTGACTGAAAATCAAACTGGCAACCCTTTGATTTGCAGCCCACGATCAATCTACTGAGCTACACCAGCCAGGGCTGGAGCGTACTATCACTTAATATATCTGCTCTCTCTCTCTTTCTGCTATAAACTCTCTGTGTGTTTGGTTCAATTCTTTGTCCACAAACACCAAGACCTGGTTACCTGTGCCCACCTGCAACAAATTGAACAGCTTTCATGTCTAAGGTGAATTCAGAAAATATACCATGTGCTTTACAGCAGGAAGAAATAGCCTAGATACTTTCTGTGATATTGTTATTATAAAGCTATCCTGGAAAGAATGAAAGTCATCCCTTGGACACACCGAGTAAAACGAGCTGTGAGTCAGAAGGGTCTTGTCTTGTCCCAAACATTGGTTGAAAGGGCACTTCAGAAAGGGAAAGAGAAACAGCAGGAGCACCATCATTTGCATCACCAAATGCAAATTAAGGAGCTTTAATGGACACGCTGTGTACACAGAATAGGTTCAATTAAAAATAAACTATTTTACAGAACCAGAAACATTTCACAGCCCTTCTTAGTCAGCATGCTCTGTTTTTAACATCAGATCCTAATCAAGTTATGTACATTGCCCTGATACATTAGATTGCCAGCCGCTCACCACTACTAGCCCATTATGAGATCCTTAAAAGGGTCTTCTCTAGATGCTTCAGATCCTAGTTCCCTCAAGACCACACTATTCTACTGATCCCAGACATCATGGCAGTGATTTTCAGAGACTGTAATCTTTGTTGCCCTCAAAGGATATTTTTTGAAATATATTCTGACTTCATAGCACGCATTCATATAAATGGCAGGTCAATTTTCTTTTCTTTTCTTTTCTTTTCTTTTCTTTTCTTTTCTTTTCTTTTCTTTCCCCTTCATATAATATTTATTTATTTATTTATTTATTACATTTTATTGTTGTTCAAGTACAATTATCTTCCTTTTCCCCCCAACACTTCTCCCAACCCAGCCATCCCAATCTCCCTCCCCTAATCCTATCCCCCTTGCTTTTGTCCATGTGTACTTTATAGTCATTCATGAAAATCCTTTCCCCTTTCCCCCCCATTAGTGCCTCCCACCTCCCTTCTGGTTACTGTCAGATTGTTCTTAATTTCAACATCTCTGGTTATATATTGGTTGCTTATTTCTTTTGTTGATTAAGTTACACTTAAAGGTGAGATCATATGGTATTTGTCTTTTATCACCTGGCTTATTTCACTTAGCATAATGTTCTCTCCAGTTTCATCTATATTGTCACAAATGGTAGGACTCCTTCTTTCTTTCTGCTACATAGTATTCCATCGTGTAAATGTACAGTAGTTTTTTGATCCATTCATTTAATGATGGGCACTTAGGTTGCTTCCAGCACTTCACTATTGTAAATTGTGCTGTTATGAACATTAGGGTGCAGAGATTCTTTTGGATTCGTGTTTCAGGGTTCTTAGGATACAGTCCTAGGAGTGGAATTGCTGAGTCAAAAGGCAGTTCCATTCTTTTATTTTCTGAGGAAATTCCATACTGTTTTCCATTGTGGCTACAATAGTCTGCATTCCAACTAATAGTACACTGGGGTTCCCTTTTCTCCACATCCTCTCCAACACTTATTATTTATTGATTTGTTTATGATGGCCATTCTCACTGGTGTGAGGTGGTATCTCGTTGTGGTTTTAATTTCTATCTCTCTGATGGATGGTGATGCTGAGAATCTTTACATATGTCTCTGGACCCTCTGTATGTCCTCCTTGGAGAAGTGTTTGTTCAAGTCCTTTGCCCATTTTTAATTGTTTTTTTTGTCTTCCTAGAGTGGAGTGGTGTGAGTTCTTTATGTATTTTGGAGATCAAACCCTTGTCTGAGATGTCACTGGCACATATATTTTCCCATACAGTTGGTTCCCTTTTTATTTGGCTAATGTTTTCTTTAGCTGTGCAGAAGCTTTTCATTTTGATGAGATCCCATTTGTTTATTCTTTCCTCTATGTTCCTTGCTCTATGGGACATATCAGTGAAAATATTGCTGCATGAAATATCTGAGATTTTCCTGCCTATGTTGTCCTGTAGGACTTTTCTGGTGTCACAACTTATATTTAAGTCTGTAATCCACCTTGAACTTATTTTTGTGTATGGTGTAAGTTGGTGATCAAGTTTCATATTTTTGCATGTAGCTGTGAAGCTCACCCAATACCATTTTTTGAAGTGGTTATTTTTACTCCATTTTATGCTTCTTCCCCCTTTCTCAAATATTAATTGACCATAGAGACTTGGGTTTATTTATTGGCTCTCTAATACATTCCATTGTTCTATGTGTCTGTTCTTATGACAGTACCAGACTGTTTTGATTACAGTGATCTTGAAATACAGTATGATATCAGGTATTGTGATCCCTGCTACTTTGTTCTTCTCTCTCAAAATTGCTGCAGGTATGTGGGGTCATTTATGGTTCCATATAAGTTTTTAAAGCATTTGATTATATTTGTGAAATATGTCATTGGTACTTTAATAGGTATTGCATTGAATGTATAAATTGATTTGGGTAGTGTGGACATTTTGATGATGTTAATTCTTCTAATCCATGAACATGGTACATACTTCCATTTGTTTGTGTCTTCCATCATTTCTTTGTTCGGTGTTATGTAGTTTTCTGAATACAGGTCTTTTACCTCCTTGGTTAGATTTATTCCTAGGTACTTTATTTTCTTATTGTTATATCAAAGGGGATTTTTTCCTGAATCTGTTTCTGATATTTCATTGTTGGTGTACAAAGATGCCTTTGATTTCTGAATATTGACTTTGTATCCTGATGTGTTGCCAAATTCATTTATTAGATCGAGTAGTTTTTTGGTAGAGTCTATAGAATTTTCTATGTATACTATCATATCATCTTCAGAGCGTGACAGTTTTGCTTCTTCCTTTCCAATTTGGATGCCTTTTGTTTCTTCTTGCTGTCTGATTGCTGTGGCTAGGACTTTCCATTCTATGTTGAATAAAAGTTATGAAAGTGGACTGTGGGAGGAGGGCTCTACCCACAGGGTCCCCCCAGCTACCACAGATGAGAATAAGTCTACAAAGACATGATCTGCTTGGGGAGGAAAGGTGACTATCTCTCAAAGGAGAAGGACCAAGAGCCTTTTACTCAATGGGCTTTTATTGGGTTTAATTTGCACAGGAATACAGGTACAGCTCATTAATCATTGTCAGACAGTAAGGATCAGACAATAGCATACAAAGAATTACGAGGGCTTATTCTGAGTCAGGGTCTATTAGCTAAAGGGCTACAAAACTTTGGGAAACAAACTCATTTCCTGGTTGGACTCTTATCATTTAATTGAGAGCATTCTTAGCAAAGCATGTTTCACAGGATTTTATGTATTTATTAGGCCTGATCACCCTGGGGAACTGGTCCTTTCCAGCACTGGGCTGCACTGCCATCTGTCATTGTTTCAGGCTTAAGTCAGGCAGGGGAAATAAGGCAGCCAAGAGATTAGGAAACTTCCTGAAGACAGATTGAGAACTCCGGCTATGTCAAAGCCAAGGGGCGAGGGTCCATTACCCCCTTTTTCTATAGCCCCCCAAGTCCTTCCCTGGGGCTATATGTGATTGTGCCTATCTTAGGTGATCCCTCCTTTGAGGAATCTTACCCATTATTGGCTAACTGATCATGCACTGGGGGCCAGGCAGGGTGAGGTAAAAGGGGAGAGGCAGCGTCCCCCCATAGGAAGATAAGCTTTGTCTCCTTAGTGTCTTATGGTGTCAAGGTCCCTCACTCAGCCTTAGCCTTAGGGGGTTTACAGCTTCTGAACCCAGGTAGGGCAGTTCCTAACCTTGGACATCCTTGTCTTGTTCCTGATCTTAGTGGGAAACCTTTTTGTTTTTGCCTATTGAGTATGATGTTGGCTGAAGGTCTCTCATATATGGCCTTTATTATGTTGAGGATGCTCCCTCTATTCCCACTTTGCTGAGTGTTTTAATCATAAATGGGTGCTGCACATTATCAAATGCTTTTTCCACAACTATTGATATGATCATGTGATTTTGTTCTTTTGTTTATGTGATGTGTTACATTTATTGATTTGCAAATATGATACCATCCTTGCATCTCTAGAATGAATTCGACTTGGTCATGGCGTATGATCTTTTTAATGTATCTCTGAATGTGGTTTGCTGATATTTTATTGAGGAATTTAGTGTCCATATTCATCAGCGATATTGGCCTGTAATTTTCTTTCTTTCTTGTTTTTTTTTTTTTTTTTTTTTTAAATCTGGATTTGGGATTAGGATGATACTGGCTTCATAAAAAGAGTTTGGGAGTCTTCTGTCTTCTTGGATTTTTTGGAATAGTCTGTGAAGGATAGGAGTTAGCTCTTCTTTAAATGTTTTATAAAATTCTCCTGTGAAACTGTCCAGTACAGGGATTTTGTGTGCCAAGAATTTTATGATTACTGCTTCAATTTTGTCAGCTCTTAGTGGTCTGTTCAGGCTTTCTGCTTCTTATTCATTCAGTTTTGGAAGATTACATTTCTCTAGAAATTTTTCCATTTCAACTAGATTTTCAAATTTCTTGGCATATAGTTCTTCATAGTAATTTCTTACAATCCTTTGTTTTTCTGTGGTATTCATTGTAACCTCTCCTCCTTCATTTCTGATTGTGATTATTTGGGTCCTCTCTCTTTTTTTCTTAGTGAGTCTGCATAAAGGCTTGTCAATTTTGTTTATCTTTTTGAAGAACCAGCTCCTGGATTTATTGACCCTTAGGATTGTGCTTTTAGTCTCTATGTTGTTTAATTCTGCTCTGATCTTTGTTATTCCCTTCCTTCTACTTACTTTGAGCTGTCTGTGTTATTGTTCCTCCAGTTCTTGTAGATGTAGGGTTAGGTTATTTATTTGAAATGTTCCTATCTTTTATAGGTAGGCTTGTATTGCTATGAACTTCCCTCTCTGGACTGCCTTCACTGTGTCCCATAAGTTTTGAACTGTTGTGAGTTCATTTTCATTTGTTTTCAGAAACTTTTTGATTTCTTCCTTGATCCCATTCTTAACCCATTCATTATTTAATAACATGCTATTCAATCTCCATGAATTTCTTTTTTTAAGATTTTTATTTATTCATTTTAGAGAGGGAAGAGAGAGAGAGAGAGAGAGAGAGAGAGAGAGAGAGAGAGAGGGAAAGAGAGAGGAAGAGAAACATCAATGTGCGGTTGCTGGGGGTTATGGCCTGCAACCCAGGAATGTACCCTGGCTGGGAATCAAACCTGGGACACTTTGGTTCCCAGCCCACGCTCAATCCACTGAGCTATGCCAGCCAGGGCTAATCTCCATGAATTTCAATGTTTTGAGTTTATTTCCTTGAGTTTGGTTTCTAGTTTCAGTCTATTATGGTCAGAGAAAATGCTTGATATGATTTCGATTTTCTTAAATTTGTTGAGGCTTGTTTTGTGTCCTATTATGTGGTCTATTTTTGAAAAATTTCCATGTGTATTTGGAAAGAATGTGTATTTGGCTTCTTTGGGATGAAAGATTCTCTCTCTATATATATATCAGTTAAGTCCTTTTAATCTATGACAGTGTTCAATGTTGCAATATCCTGGCTGGTATTTTGTTTGGAAGTTCTATCCATTTTTTATAGTAGGGTGTTCAAATCTCCTACTATTATTTTGTTGCTGTCAATATCTTTCTTGAATTCCTCCAAGATTTCCCTTATGTATTTGGGTGCTCCTATGTTGGGTGCATATATGTCTATAATGTTTATGTCTTCTTGGTGGATTCTTCCCTTGAGTATTATGAAGTGATCTTTCTGGGTCTCTTTTTATGGCTTTTTTTTTTGGAAGTCTATTTTGTCTGATATGAGTATTGCTACCCTGGCTTTCTTTTCCTGTCCATTTTCTTGGAATATTTTTTTCCAACCTTTAACTTTCAGTCTATGTATGTCTTTTGTTTTGAGGCGGGTCTCTTGTAAGCAGCACATGTATAGGTAATGTTTTCTTGTCCATTCAGCTATTCTATATCTTTTGATTGGAGCATTTAATCCATTTACATTTAAGATTATTATTGATAGGTATTTGTTCATTTCCTCCCTTTTTTACCTGTGTTCTTCTCTCTTTCAGTCTTTTCATTTCTCTTCTTATAGTATTCCCTTTAGTATATCTTGTACTGCTGGTTTGGTGGAGATGTATTCTTTCAGCCTTCTTTTGTCTGGGAAATTCCTTATTTCACCTTCCATTTTAATTGAGAGCCTCACTAGGTAGAGCAATTTTGGTTTCAGGCCTTTGTTTTGCATTACTTGAAATATCTCTTGCCATTGTCTAATGGTTTGGAGTGTTTGTGTTGAGAAATCTGCTGCTAGCCTTATTGGAGCCCTTGTATGTTATTTCTTGTTTTTCCTTTGCTGCTTTTAAGATTCTCTCTTTGTCTTTAAAATTTGGCATTTTAATTATAATATGTCTTGGAGTTGGCCTCCTTGTGTTCATCTTGTTTGGGACTCTCTGTGCCTTCTAAATTTGCATGGCTTTTACCCTCTCCAGGTTCAGAAAGTCTTCTGTCATTATTTTTTCAAACAGCATTTCTATCCCTCGTTCCTTTTCTTCTCTTTCTTGTATTCTTATGATTTGAATGTTGTTGCATTTCATGTTATCTTGGAGTTCCCTTAAGCTATTTTCATATTTTTTTGAGTCTTTTTTCATGCAGCTTCTCTATCTGGGTGTTCATTTTCACCTTGTCTTCCAGGTCACTAATTTGGTCCTTTGCTTTATCCAGCCAGCTTGTAATTCCTTGTAGTATGTTTTTTATTTCCAAAATTTTATTTTTCAGTTTTCCTGGGGTTTTTTGTTTATAGTTTCTATTTCCTTTTTCATACTGTTACAGTTCTCATTCAGTCCCTTGTAGTTGTTTGTGAGTTCCTTGAGCAACTTTATAAACATTATTTTGAATTCTTTATCTAATAGTTTGCTTAACTCCATTTCATTTAGCTCTTTTAATGGGGAGTCTTCCATTTATTTTGATTGCAGGTTCTTTTTTGTCTCCCCATTTTAGGTGATTCTTTTTGTTTGTTTCTGTGCTTCCTGATATTCTGCTTTGCTAGCTGTATTTTTAAATTGAACTGATATGGTAGGAATTCTATGGAGTTCAGAGATCACTTTGATCACCTTTTCTGGATGCTCTAGGTTTGCCCTTTCTTCTGTTTGTATGGCCTCTCTTGGTGTATTTGGGTTCTTATCTTTTGGTGGTTCCTATGTTGGTAGGTTCTCTTCTCCATTGGGTATACTGATGTTCACAGCTCCCACCTAATCTTGTATATGATCAGTGTCAGAGGATAGACAAAATGGATTAAGACAGTGGGAGAATAGTCTATGGGATTTAAAGTACCAACAAGTAGAGGAGAGATAGGAGACTCTTTGGACCAGTACAGCATTAACTGAGATATTTCACTCAACTAGCCACTTTTCATAAAAGGTGAAAAAGAGATAAGACTCTAGTTAGAGAGAAGGTAGATTGGGAGGTGAATCCAGAAAACAGAGGGCTTGTGCAAGGCAGGATGATGAGATATATTGTGAATAAAGTATAGAAAGTAGGTGTAGTATGTGACAGAATAGAGTTAACCACAACAGTAATACAGCTCAGGAATATAGTGAGATCAGGGAGGGGTGCTATGTAGTATTTACAATTATATGGAACAACAATTATTTACAATGGTACTGGAACAACAATAATATGACAAGAAATGTGTGATTTAGATAACAAGTGTACAAAGTACACAATCAAGAGTAGTATGTTATTAGAACATAAGTGAAGTTCAAGAAGGAAAATTAAAATAAAATATGAAAGAGAGAATAAGAAAAAACAGTCAGACTATGCAATTAAATAGAGAAATAAAACAAAGAAAATAAACAGAAAGAAGAAAAATTAAAAAATACTAATAAAATAAAAAAGTAAAAAACATGAAAAATAATAATACAAATAAACAATAAATGCCAGCTCTCTGGCATAAGAAAGTGAAATTTGTCTCAGTTTCTCAGTTGTTGGTTTTAGCCTTGTGCATCCTCTTTGTATCTGTCCCTGGACCTTTCACAGCTCCAGGTCTTATTGTCTCACTTGGGGGAAGAAAAAAAAAAAGAGAAAGAAAAAAAGTCCTCCTGCTGACTTTAAACCCTTTGAGCGAGTGCTGCTGGTCTTCCTGGATGCCACAGGAAGAGGGGGATTGGGCTTTCCTTTATCCCTTCCTATGGTTTTGCATGAATGGGGTCCAGGTCTGGGTCACAGTATTCACAGTTGCCGAGCCTCCCGCCCAGTGTCTCCGTGACCTGCTGGGCCCCAATTGTCCATCTGCACCAGGCCAGTGCCTTTAATCCATCAGTTGTGCCTAGGACCATTTGGTGCACCTCCTCCTTGCTCTTGCAATCCCACTGTGGCCAGAGCTCACCACCAGGCATGAGGCACCAGTCAGCTTCTGGGCAAGCATGAATAAGCCTGGGTGATGAGGTGTGACTCAGCTGCGGGGCGAGTGGCCCAAGTCAAGCAAAGAGTGAGTGGCTCGAATCAGCTGCTGGTAGTGTGGCCCTCAAAGGATCTTAATAAGAAGAACTACATGGCCCGAGTTAAACTTTAGGAAGATGACATATATCATGATCCCATTTATATAAAACATTAACAATAGGGAAATCCATAGAGAGATAAATCAGATTAGAGGTTGCCTAAGGATGGAAGGGATAGAAGAGCTAGGGGAGTGATAGCTAAAGAGCATGCCATTTGTATTTGGAGTGTTGAAAATGCCCTGGCACCAGATAATGGTGGTGATTGCACAACAGTGTGGATGTACTAAAAACACAGAAAAGTAGATTCTAAGTTGGTGAATTTAGGTGCTTTTTATCACAATAATAGATAGATAAAAAGATAAAACAAAGGAATGAAAGAATTAATGCACACTTAAATAAAACAAGTCAGGGAGGAGGTCATGCTAGAGATATAGTTCAACTTTCTTAGGCTTGAGGCATTTGTGGGACATGGTGGAGGAACTTTCTATTGGAAAGTTAGATTTATAAGTGCACACATCAGGAGAATGTTCTAGGTTGAATATTTTGATGTGGGAGTCATGGCAGTGGATGATGTCACCCAGAAAGTGTGGAAAATCAAGGAGATCAAGGGGAAAAGTGCCAGTTGTAGGTAGGTGGGCAGAGTTATAGAAAGAAGGCAAAAGTTCTGGCAGGAGCAGTCAAAATGGTGGAAATTAGAACTGTCTGTCCATGAAATTTCTCTTTCATTCCTGGGAGGGAGACATAGTCCCACTACTGGTCATGCTTCTAGCATCTGTGATTATCTTGCATTCTAGATTTTTTACTTTAAGTACCAATACCATTCTATGGTATTTGACCCCTCATGCTGACTGACTAACCTCTTCTGGCCAGTATGTGCCAAAAGGGTGACATTTTAAGCTTTCTAAGGGGAATAAAAATCATGTACAGGAATGCTTGAGTTTCAAATTGTTACACATTTAAAGAGTATTAATCCTTCCTTAGATGGCATTTTCAGAAGTAACTGGAAGCAAAATTTACCTTTAGACCTGGCAAGAGTGGAAGTGAAATCAATGAGGTTTACCAAAGCAAAACACTAATATATCTTATAAATGAGATGATACCCGAAATAGGATGAGGAATGATATAGGGTTTGGTTAAGTTTTAGCTTTGGAGATGCTATTTCAAATCAAGAGGTTCAGATGGCCCAAATTTCACTTAGTTTCTACTTTACAAAATTGGCCACTGGGATCCTCTCCCATTACCTTAGTTGCTAGTTTCTCTTAGCAAATGTATTTTTGTTATATCCCTAAATGTTGCTTTCCTCAGGTCATTAGATGGTGAAGCAAGTGTATGAAAAGGCAGCTACTGGGGACATTAATGCATTTCCCCCAATCCACATATTTGGGACACTGGAAACTGGTGTAAAGCCCTGCATTGTTTTGCTAGGGCTGCTATAACAAATTCCCATAAGCTGGGAGGCTTTGAACAACAGAAACAATTGTCTCTAAGACCAAGGGATCATTAAAATTGCTTCCTTCTGCAGGTTGTGAGGGAATAATCTGTTTCAGGCCTTTCTTCTTGGCTTGCAGATGGCTGTAGTCCCCCTGTCTCTGAATGCCATTTTCCTTCTATGCATGTGTGTGTCCAAATTTCCCCTTTTCATAAAGATACCAGTGGTACTGGATCAGAGCCCACCCTAATGACTTCACTTTAACTTGGTAAGCTCTGTAAAGACCTTTTCAAATAAAGTCACACTCTGAAGTACTAGGGGTTAGGTCTTTGACATATGAGGGAGGCAAAATTCAACCCCTAACAAGCCCGTTTCCTGAATTTGCCTTTTCTGAATGACAACAATTCTAATCACCTTTGTTAAAAGGTCTCTCTCAGATGGCCATAGTGAGCAGTTGTTCAGTTCTTTCCTATCCCAGACATGGGGATTTGAGACAGTGAAATCATTCTGCCAAGAAAGCTACCAAGAAAAAAAAGGTGTTTTTTTTTTTTCTCTCTGCCTTCTCAGCATGGCATAGATTTAGGGAGCCAACTCAGAAGGCATCTACAAGTAGTAAGTTCCAGATAACACTGTTGCTTCAATTACCAAGTAAACAAAAGCCTGCTCAATGACTACTTAGGCAACTGATAAATTAATTTTAAAAAAACAGATTTACTTTTTCCTGTGAAGACAGAATGTTTGTAGGAAGCAGCCCCCACTTTCTTTGTAAGCAGCTCTGTGCCATGGATTGTCAGTTTTCCTGGTGTCTTTAACAAATCCCAGCTTCTGACTGACATGTTTTCCTGTGGTAGTTTATTCTTTGGCTTTGCTGTGGGGCTTTATGCCAAGAGAACCTGCTGGAGATGAGAGACAACCAACAATTATCTAACATTTTCTCTCTACTAAATCAGTTTTCTTTGGAGGGAAGGTGGCTGTTGTAAAGCTGTCGAACTGAGTCCAACTAAATAGGCTGAAGTGAAGGCTCCTATTAACAATAGTAGCTATCTCTGTTAGATGCAATCTTTGCAAACTATTTGCAGACTATTTATAAGGCTATTTGGTTCTGATGGGTAAGCAACTAAAATTAATAAAAGGTAGGAATAATGAGAGGAGGAAATCTCTATAACTTTGCGATCCAAAAACCAAAGGGACAGTCAAATACCCCACACCTCAACCTAGCCCTCCAACTAGTGTGTCAGGTCCAGCCAGGGACAGGGTGTATTCCCTGAAGCACCCTGGATATTTTCCTTAGCCAGGTCTTGGAATGAAAAGTGAGTGGTTGGGGAGATAGAAGCAAGGCCTGCATTAACTTTAAGATCTATATCAAGCCCTTAATGCTGATGATTAGAAACAGAGTGTTACTGGTGGTGGATATGTGTATGGGAATTCCCTCTGCATGAAGAGGAACAATGTGGGCAATTTTTAGTGTCATATCTAAGACTGTTAAATTTAGAATATAGACAATCAAGATAGGATTAAAGGAAAATTATATCTCAACTCAAGGGAACTCTAATTTAAGTTGAATTTGTGATCTTACATTTGCATTACCAAAGGAGCTTCATACCTGCTGTGGGCCTGGATAGAAGCCTGACTGCCTAATCCAATGTGTCAGGGTCTGGAAAGTAGATTAGCTACTAGAGCACTTGGGCAGACACTGACTCACAGAAGAAGAAACTGCTGTCATCCTGGGTGGTCTGCACATCAGACTAGCAAAAACTAACTCCTTTTCCTAAAATCTAAATAAGGAGAAGGGGTTATAGAGTTCCACTTTACTTGTGCTTAATGAATTGCTACACAAAGTGATCAGTTGAGGACCAAATCTGCATCCTTACCCCAGCTTTTCCTTTAACCACTAAAATATGGACCTCCTTCTATCAGTTCTGACCTCTGCTTAGATCAGCTCATTCAAATTGTCAGCCCATGTCAAACATGTCTGCCTGTGAGTTTTATTTTGGGTGGCAGGTGATTTTTCCTGTTGAGAGGGTATCTCTGCATAGATGGGTTCCTTTCTTGACTAGGCTCAGGTTTGGAAATTCTAAAGTCAAAGATGGGGTAGAGCATCTTTGCTGAAGACTTCTTGGCTTGGGCTTCACCCCATCCAGACAACTGTATCTTTAATGTGATGCTTTGCCTGTCCTGGAAAAGACAGACCCCTTTTCCTTTGGTGAAACTTCTCCTGGCTGTATCAACTGCAGTTTTAACAGTAAGAAATGGCAGGAGAAAGGGATTATATAGGGGGAAAAAGCTCTTTTTCTCTCAGCATTTTTCCCCATAGTTGTGAGTAGGAATGCCTCTGAGACCTTCTGTCAATCTCTGTCACACAGGGCAATAAATGGAGTAGTTAGTGACACAGGCTTTGGTATCAGGCTGGTGCAGATTGTCATCCCATCCCCTCCTTTTGATGCACTTTGTGACTTTTAAATATACATATATACTTTATTGAGATTCAGATACCATGAAATTCACCCTTTTGAAGTATACAATTCAATTCTTTTTAGTACTCACAGAGATGTATAACCATAATATCTAATTTCAGGACATTTACATACACCAAGAATCCCTGTTCCACTAGCAGTCACTTCCCATTTCCCCTTTCCTCAGCCTCTTCCCATTTCTATAGATTTGCCTATTTTAGATATTTTATATGAATGGAAGCTTTCATTATGTGGTCTTTTGTGTCTAGCTTCTTTCCCTTAGGATAGTGTTGTCAATGTTTATCCATGGTGTAGTGTGTATCAGTACTTCAGTCCTTTTTATGGCTGAATAATATTCCATTGTGTGAAGAGACCACATGTTACTTATCTATTCACTAGTCCATAGACATTTAGGTTGTTTCCACTTTATGTGTATTTAATGATAGCTAATGATATTGAAAATCATTCCATCTGCCTATTGCCCATTTGCACATCTTCCTTGGAGAAATGTCTATTCAGATTTTTCCCATTCTTTAATTTCATTATCTATCAGTTTATTGTTGTTTCCAGGCTTCTTTATATATTCTAGATACTAGAATTTTATTAGATATGTGATACACAATTTTTTTCTTCCATTCTGTGGATACTTTTCTTAATTTTTTAAAGCCTGAATTTCCTTACCTAAAAACAGAGAAAACACAAGTACAACCTCTCAGATTTTATGAGAAGAGTCAATGAAATGATCCATTATCACATTTAGCACAGTGAATGGCATGCATTAAGCTTACCTGACTAAGTCTTAGTTATTGTTAGCTATAATAGCTTTAGCTAACTTAGGTTCATTATGACACAAAGGTAAGGTTTTAGCCTTTAAGTCATAATTACATATCTGACAGGAGTTATATGAAAGGTTCAGAATGCTCTGGTTTACCTAACATGTTATTACTAGAATGGCTGAAGCAGTTTTATTTGAGGTGCTTACATTTTATTGTGGATGCATTTTGTAGTTCTAGGAATTAGCTGATAACTACTGGCCAGTGTTGGGAGCTGCTACTCTCCATATGTCTGTATTTATAGCTGATTCTCTCACCATCTAGACAGCTAATTGCCCATCTATCTTGAATGTGAGTCTATGAATAACAGTGTAGAAATACTCTAGTGTTGGGACAGGCATTCAGAGTGGCACTCTGAGTAGAGTAAGCACTTCTCTAATTAAAGAGAAATTTTTGAAAGACTAGATCTCCAATTTCCAAAGATGTTTACTTATTACATGCAAAACCTACACTGGTGGCTCCCTGTCGTTTCTTAAACTGCTTTTTTAAACCAGAGACCTGCTGATTTTCTCTGCAGTAATTATTTCAATGCTGCTTTTCAATGTGTTGATATAAGAACCAGGCTCCAATTTGTCCTGGAATCAGTAATAATAGAAGTAGGAGCACTTATGGAACATTTGCTATCATACTCTGTTCACATATTGTTTCACACACTCTTCACAATAACAATGGAAAGTTGATGCGGACCCCGGCTCGTGGGGTCCACGACATTGTGGATGAGACACGAGACAAATTTACATAGGCTACTGAGTCCTGTGGAGGAAAAGGAACAGTGCAGCTTCTGTCTCAAGAGGGTAAAAGCCTTGTCCCTTGCCTTGACAAGCTTTTATTGCTTTTCTGGGCACACTACATAATGGTCCTCACTCACTATGCACAGGATCACTTTAGATTGTTACCTTTTATAAAAAAAAACAAAGGAGAGGATGCCACTAATCACATCACAGAAGAAGGATATTTGCAAATGCAAAATGGTTGAACTGGTTACACTCATCCTTGGAAGGTTTAGCACAGACTTTAGGAGGTTTCAGTAAGCACTTGCTGCCCCAATTCAGGGTGAGGGAGTTTTAGCAAAAAAAGCAAGTCTCAAAGTGACCTAGGTACATTGCAGGCCTGATTCCCCATGGGAGAACCTATCCATGGGTGTGGGTCCTGTGCATCTCTGAGTGGGAGCTGGGCCCATGCCACACAGAGCAGTCTCCTATATTTCTCCCCTTGTTTTTAGTTAGGACCACTATAGATCCCCCAGAGCTTGCTGCTTGCTGGTCTCTCACAGGACCCTGGGAAAATAATTCACAACTGAGTCAAAGTACACAGGGCATTATTATAATCAGTAAGCAACCAGCAGTTCCAAAGAACCACATTCTCAGATTAAGCCCATCAATCACTGTCAGGCAGTAAGGATCAAATAGATAACATTCAAAGAAGTCTGGGGGCCTATTTTGAGTCAGGGTCAAATAGCTAAAGTGCCACAAAACTTTGGGGAAAGAAACTCATTTCAGGCTTGGACCCTTATCATTTAAATTGAGGGTATTAGCAAAGCAGGTTTCATGGGATTTTATGTATTCTTTCTTAGGTCTGGTTGCCCCTGGGGATCTGCCCTTTCCAGAACAGAGCTGCACCACCTTCAGCATTGTTTCAGGCTTAGGTCAAGTAGGGGAAGTAAGGCAGCCAAGAAATTAGAAGACTTCTTGCAGACAGAATGAGGACTCAGGCTATGTCAAAGCCGAGGGGCAAGGATAAACCACCCCCTTTTTCTATAGTCCCCCAAGTCCTTCCCTGAGGGCCCCCTCATGATTGTTCCTATCTTAGGTCATCCCTCCTTTGAGGAATCTTACCCATCATTGGCTAACCAGTCATGCACTGGGGGCCAGACAGGGTGAAGTAAAGTGGGAAGAGGCGGTGCTCCTGCCACGGAGATAAGCCTCATTTCTTCAGTGGCTTAGGGTCCCAATGTCTCTCACTCAGCCTTAGTCATGGGGGGTTACAGCTTCTGAAACTAGGCAGGGCAGTCCCCAACAGAAAGTAGATATCAGCAGCCTAGTTTTAGAGCCAAAAAATCCAAAAGCTCAGAGAGGATAATGAGCTTGCCTAGATTTTCACAGCTAGTAAACGTGAGGACCCCAACTGGACCCCTCTTCCTTTCAATTACCCAGTCTTTGTTCTTTCCTTAATATAGTATCACCTCTTAAGATATTGGATTTACCAGAGACCTTAATCATTTGGCAACTGGGTTATTTATTTTTAAGAAGTAGAAAGCCAAAAGCTTCTGGCCAAGATGGAGGCATAGGTATATACACTTTGCCTCCTTCTACAACCAAAAAGAAGGACAACAACACAAACAAAAAACAAGCAGAACTTCCAGAAAGTTAAACTGCATGGAAGTCCAACAATCAAGGAGTTAAAGAAGAAACATTCATTCAGACTGGTAGGAGGGGCAGAGATGTGCAGCCAGAGTGGAGAAGACATGTGCCAAGGCAATGGCTAGAGGACCTGTCAGGTGAGTTGGTGGCTGGTGGCCCAATATCTGCATGCATGTAAACCAGGCAAGCTGTATTCTAAGCTAAATAAGCGAGGAGCTGAAAGACAAATACCATAAACAACAAAACAAACAAATAAGCAAAATAGAACCAAAGACACTGAAATACTGAACAGACTGACCAAAGGGGAGAAGGGAGGGAATTTCAGGGGAAAAGATGAAGGGTTTACAGGAACAAATATAAAGGACACATGGACAAAAACTAGGGGAGTGGAAATGGGAGGGAGATGGAGAGGAATGGGTGGGTGGGCTGGGATGGAAATGATAAATAAATAAAACAAAATAAAAAAAACAAACAAAAAACAGGAGGAACAACTGGGGACTAGACAGACAGCACAACCCAAGGTTCCAGCATGGGAAAAGAAAGCCTCAAAACCTCTGACTGTAAAAACTGTGGGGTAAAATGGCAGGAGAAACTCCCAACCTCACAGGAGAGTTTGTTGGAAAGACCCACAGGGTCCTACAATGTACACAAACTCACCCACATGGAAATCAGCATCAGAAGGGTCCAATTTGTTTGTGGGTAGCAGTGGAAGAGACTGAAAATGGGGCAAGAGCTGAGTAAGTAGCATTGTTCCCACTCTGATTCCTCCCCAAAAGACAGTACCACAATACAGCAAGGTGGGTGGCCCTGCCCTGGTGAATACATAAGGATCCACCCCTTACAATGTAACAGGTGCATCAAGGCAAAGAAATATAACCCAAATGAAAGAGCAGATAAAACTCCAGAAAAAGCCCTGAGCGGTGTGCCTCAATGGATAGAGTGCCAGCCTGTGAACCAAAGGGTCACCAGTTTGATTCCCAGTCAGGGCACATGTCTGGGTTGTGGCCCAGGTCCCCAGGAGGGGGCACATGAAAGGCAACCACACATTGATATTTCTCTCCCTCTCCCTCCCCCTCCTTTCCCCTCTCTCTAAAAACACATTAAAATATCTTTATTAACAAAAAGAATCCAGCCCTGGCTGGTGTAAGGCCTGGATTGAGCATAGGCCTGTGAACTAAAGCATTGCCAGTTTGATTCACCAGTGGAAAAGTCAGGGCACATGCCTGGGTTGCAGGCCATATCCCCAATATGGGGTGTGCTAGAGGTAACCATACATTGATGTTTCACTCCCTCTCTCTCCCTCCCTTCCCCATCTCTCTAAAAATAAATAAATACAATCTTAAAAAAAAGACTCCAGAAAAAGAACTAAGTGATAAAAAGGTAGACAATCTATCAGATGCACAGTTCAAAAATACTGGTGATCATGATTGTCAAAGAAATGGATGAGTATGGATGCAAAAGGGAAGAAAAAGTAAAGGCTATGCAAAATGAAATAAAGAAAAATACACAGGGAATCAACAGTAAGGAGAAGGAAACTCAAATCAACAATCTGGAGAGGAAGGAAGAAATGAATATTCAACTGGAACAGAATGGAGAAACAAGAATTCAAAAATAGGGAAGGCGTAGAGACCTCTGGGACAAATTTGAACATTCTAAGATCCTAATCATAGGGGTACCAGAAGGAGGAGAAGAAGTGCAAGAAATTGAAAAAAATATTTAAAAAATGAATTCAGGAGAACTTCTACAATCTGGTGAAGGAAATAGACTTCCAGAAAGTTCAGGAAGTTTAGAGAGGCCCAAAGAAAATGAACCCAAGGAAGCACACATCAAGGCACATCATCATTAAGTTACCCAAGATTAAAGGTAAGGAGAGAATCTTAAAAGTAACAAGAGAAAAGGAGTGAGTTCCCTACAAAGGAGTTCCCATAAGACTATCAGCTGATTTCTCAAAAGAAATCTTACAGGCAAGAAGGGGCTGAAAAGAAGTATTCAAAGTCATGAAAAGCAAGGACCTACATCCAAGGTGACTCTATCCAGCAAAGTTATTCCATCACTTAGAATGGAAGGACAGATAAAATGCTTCCCAGGTAAGGTCAAGTTAAAGGAGTTCATCATCACCAAGCCCTTATTATATGAAATGTCAAAGGGACTTATCTAAGAAATGGAAGATCGAAAACTATAAACAGTAAAATGACAACAAACACAACTATCAAAAACAGAATCTAAAAAAAAGCTAAGCAAAAATCTAGGACAGAAACAGAATCACAGAAATGGAAATCACATGGAGGATTACCAGCAGACAGGTCGGGGAGAATGGGGGAAAAGTTACAGGGAATAAGAAGCATAAATAGTAGGAACAAAATACACAGGGGTAGGTTAAGAATCTTATAGGAAGTGGAGAAGCCAAAGAACTTGTTTGTATGATTCATTGACATGAACTAAGGGGTGGGGATGCTAGTGGGAGAGGGGGTGCAGGGCAGAGGGGAATAAAAGGAAGAAAAATGGGACAACTGTAATAGCATAATCAATAAAATATACTTAAAAATGAATTAGAAAGCCAATTCCTTCTAATTATTTGATTAATGTAGTACTTAACAATTTCAATCTGTGTACAACTCAGTTAGCAAGAGTGGGCCCTCACTCATCGTGACAATCTTCCTATCTCAAAAATCAATCTTTTCTTTTTTTTTAAATAATGGAGTCCAAGTTTTCTAATTATTTCAGATAGAGCAGCAAAGTCTATAATCAAGGAAGTTAAAGCAGAATGAACACTCACAAATAATCTGTATATGGTTAAACTCACTTATGACTTGTGTTTCCTTTTGAGGACAGTTTTAAAGATGAGCAAGATTTTTAAGTGATTGAGATATTTACATTAGGTTTTTCAATGCCTAGGCATAGAACTCAGTTTATTAGACTTATCCAGAAAGGATGTATTCTTCTCTACCTAGTTTTTAAAAAGCATAGTTCAAAGTTGAGTAAGAAATATTATCCATTTATGATTTAACCATAAAATCATATGACTTTTGTCATTTTATTTGTTGGTGATGTCTTATACAAATAATTTTTTCAGTATCAAACTGTTTATGCATTCCTGGAATCTGGTAGATTAACATTTTATGATATGCAGTTCAGTTGCATTTTATGTAAATTTAAATTTCCCAGATTTGAAAAAGTTGAAATAATAATAGAAACTCTCTTGTGCTCAAAAAATAATAATTCTTTTTTTTAGAGAGGGAAGGGAGGGAGAAAGAGAGAGAGAGAGAAACATCAATATGCGGTTGCTGGGGGTCATGGTCTGCAACCCAGGCATGTACCCTGACTGGGAATCAAACCTGCGACACTTTGGTTTGCAGCCGCACTCAATCCACTGAGCTACGCCAGTGAGGGCTAAAAATAATTCTTATTCTTGTGGCATGCAAAAGGTATCTGTGGCAAAGGTACAATTATTTTTTTTCCTCTCTGCAATTTTTGCTTTAACATGACAACTCATTTCTCTAGTTTTCTTTGTTTCCAAGTAAACTGGCATGTGATATGTTCAGGACATTCAGACTGAAATATCTTGAGCCAATATTCCCAATAGATGATAAAGGTTTGGTGATTCTTATGCACTAGGAACTTGAAGTGGCCTATTTTATTGAATAATTACAGCAATCCTAAAAGGTACTCCCTTTTTCACATAGATACCAGAACTTCAAAGGATTTGATCCAAGATGCCAGATACTGAAGGTCTGAACCTGGGCCTGTCCAACTTCAGAGCAATGTCAGTACCTAAACTGAGTCCTTCACTATGCTCAGGAGCTACATGAAAGTCTGTTGACTTTGCAAAGAAGAAAGTTATTGGTCTCTCAGGACTCTGAATGTTGGCTAGTTCTTGCACAGGTGTGTCCTTGGACTCAACCTATGGCTAGCTTACCTCACATTAATCAATCCTAACAGATAAAAAAGCCCATTGGCTATTGTTTTACTTATAATGATACTCTTAGACTTTGTTAGAACTTGCATGTGATCAGCACATTTGACATGAAACATTAGTAAATGTGTATGTTCAGCATGGCATCAGAGTCTGAAAAGTAGTTATCAACTGACCAGAATGTCTGGTGGTTTAGAGGAAGCGCTCTGCCATGGCAACATGGACACCCTGCATGTATTTATCCAAATAGGTAATTTAGACTGGGGATTGAACCACAGCTTATTTGAATCTTGGAAGAATGCCAAGTGATCCTCTCAGAAATAGATAGGACAAGATCTTGATATAAACTTCAAGACCATTTCACATGTGCCTCATTCTTCTCTGGAAAACAAAAATAAGATAATTTTCCATCACCTTCCAGATTCTGGTAAGGTGTAGAATGGTCTGTCCTATTCACTGAAGAATACACCTGCAATTTATAAAACCTCTTAAATGAAATCTATAATAGGATCCTCAATAACAGAATATAAAACAACTTGCTATGCAACAATCAGGTCCCTTTTGTTTTGGTGTCATATTTTTTGGTGTGTGAGACAAGGATCAGGGGCAGCTTTGTCAAAGCTTCCTTTCTTCTATTATGTAAGTACGGAGCTGTCTGAATCTAAAAGTAAATTGCTGAGTCTTTACCAATCAAATCACTTAGGGTTTGGCTTTGGCCTTGCCTTGCCTGGTGTGTGTGTGCATGACAGGTGATACCCATGTTCACCTGATGGAATGCTCACAGGGGTCCTGGGCTACATATATCCAAATAGTGTTTCCAGCGCTAGGATTTTATAGCAGTGAAACACTGTCAATATATAAGACATTCCACCTCCTTCTACACAAAACAAAATGTGTGTGTGGTGGTGGGGCTCATTTTGATGCAACAGAAAGAGCTAAGTATATATATCAGGTGAGGTTTTCATAAACAACTGGGCAACATTTTTGTCAACATTTTAGTTGAGCATAAATTGTCAGTTTTGACTATTTTGTTTAAGTAATTTGAAATAATATGTGATTCTTTATGAATTAGCATAAAGGAAATCCTACCTGCTGTGTCAGTTCAGGTAAACAACCCTTCTCCAAAACTTTTTCCTAGAAATGGGATTGAGAAACAGTTTAAAGCATTTCAAGCTAAAGTACCATGTTATCAGTGGCTGAGAATTTGCAGTGCCTCAGATCTAACTAAAATGAGTCCTTGCTCTTATAAAGTTTAATGTAAGTCATAGTGGCTTCAGCAGGCATAAGTTCAAATTCAATAAAAACAATTTAATATTTCAGTTGTTTTGAAGAGTTTTCTTAGAGATTAACGGACCAGTTCAATAAATGAGTTCTTTACTTCCTTTAGCAACTAAGAGCTGATGTAAAGAGATAAGTAATGAAGTATCCTCTGTGATTGGGAAGTACTTTGGAGGTAACCACAGGGGTTTCTTCTCTCTAATTAACTGTGGTTACTCTAAAAACCTGAAAGAAGTCTAAAAGGGACAACCCCCAAAGGAAGCCTTCCTGGCAAGAAATCTGCCTTTCTTCACTACTTGGGAATGCAGCTAACCATGTCTTTCTTCAGAGTAAAAGGTGGGAAAGTAAAGACACTTCTGCCAGGTAGCAAAGGTACTAGTACAGTTCTCAGAGCCTTGGAATAATGAAGAGACATTCATCAATGGGAGGCAGCCTAGTGTAGGGGTGTGTGTGCATGCTTTGAAGTGTGACAGAATTGGTAATAAAATTCAGTGCCCTCTGACTGGCTAAGAAAACCTTGGATGTCAGGATCATTAATGTTCCAATTCAGTTGATTCTCATTCTGACATGCCTCTAGAATCTGGTTCCTTCTTCTCTCCATCTGCACTGTGTTATGTCCTGGCCCAGACCACTACCCTCTGTTACATGGACTACCTATGGTGATGGTTTAACCAGTTTTCTTTCCAGCCCCTTCTTCCAGTCAATCTATAGTATTTGCTCCCAGAGATCTCTATTTATGACACTTATGGTCCCTCCCCTGCTTGAGAACTTTGATTATTTCCCTTCCCATTATTCTTTAGAAAAACGTATGACCCAGTATCACCTCCACATATCTCCTTAGACTCATAACCTTTCACTACTGCCTAAAGGTGGTATACTCCAGACAGACCAAGTGCCCCACCCTTCCTGAAACCTCAAGTCTTTTGGTACCTCTGTATGTTCTTCTCCTGCATTTCTTTTCTTTATTTCTCCCCTGGCAGTTAATTATGCCTTCAAGGAATTGCTCAAAAGGCACTGGTTCTGGATAGCCATCATCAGACTTCTCAAGTAAACTTAGACATTTCTTTGAGCCCCTTCTTATAGGCTACTAACATTGAATTTATAACATTGTATTGTGATTGTTTGTTTACGAAGTCTTTACCTTGCTAAAATGCAACCTTGTCAGGGAAAGAAAACATGTCATACTCATAGTTGCTTCCACAGGGTCAGTATTATTGAGTGCTTACCACTGATATATTTACAAATTCTCATTTAATCCTGATACCAAACTTTTAAAATAGGTACTATTATTGGCTTCATTTTACATATTAGAAAACTGAAGTTATTATAAGTTAAGTGACTCACCAAAGTCCACATTTAGGATATTGTAAAGTTGGGATTAAAATTCAGCACAGCCCAATTTGAAAACCCATGCTCTTAAGTTCTGCAACATTGTTTCATCCACAAATATCAGGCCTAGTGAATGGTCTTGAATAAATCCTTATTACTTGTAAGATTTTCCCTATTGACCAATAGGACTCAAAGGAAATTCATTGAAGATGCTTGCACAATGCTACCAAAGAAAGCAATGTCAGTTATCAAGGTCCATGCTCAGGATGTTTTTAAGGCAAAATATTCTTTTTCCCTTTGGAATTATCCCAACACTTGTTTTTGGTTCAAGTTGCTCTACTGAGGTATGGTCTTCTCTTAGGAAATCCACTCTTAGATGTTTTCACACACACACACACACACACACACACGTGCGCAAACACACACCTGAGAAATGATACATGTCCCCTAGAGCAAGGGACATAAAGGGAAGAATAAACAAATGGGACCTCATCAAAATTAAAAGCTTCTGCACAGCTAAAGAAAACAGTATCAAAATTAAAAGAGAACCAACTGTATGGAAAAACATATTTGCCAATGATACCTCAGACAAGGGTTTAATCTCCAAAATATATAAAGAACTTACATGACTACACTCTAAGAAGACAAGGAAACCAATTAAAAAAATGGGCAAAGGACTTGAACAGACACTTCTCCAAGGAGGACATACAGAAAATCCAAAGACACATGAAACAATGTTCAGTATCCCTAGCTATCAGAGAGATGCAAATTAAAACCACAGTGAGATACCACTTCACACCAGTCAGAATGGCCATAATAAACAAAGCAACAAATAACAAGTGTTGGAGAAGTTGAGGAGAAAAGGGGACCCTAGTGCACTGTTGGTGGGACTGCAGACTGGTACATCCACTATGGAAAGCAGTGTGGAACTTCCTCAGAAAACTAAAAATGGATCTGCCTTTTGACCCAGCAATTCCACTGCTGGGACTCTATCCTAAGAACCCTGAAACACCAATTCAAAAGAACCTATGTATCCCAATGTTCATAGCAGCACAATTTACAATAGCTAAGTGCTGGAAGCAACCTAGATGCTAATCAGTAAATGAATGGATCAAAAAACTATGGTACTTTCACACAATGGAATTCTATGCAGCAGAAGAAAGAAGGAGGTCCTACCCTTTGCAACAGTGTGGATGGAGCTGGAATGCATTATGCTAAGCCAAATAAGCCAGGCAGTGAAAGACAGATACCATATGATCTCACCTTTAACAGGAACCTAAACAACAAAACAAAGAAACAAGCAAAATATAGTCAAAGACACTGAAATAGAGGACAGGCTGACAATGACCAGAGGGGAGAGAAGAGGAAATTTCAGGGGAGAATGGGAAGGGTTTACAGGAACAAATTTAAAGGACACATGGACAAAAACTAGGGGGAAGGTAGTAATGAGAGGGAAGTGGGTAGGGATGGTTGGGCGGGCTGGAATGGGAGTAAAAGGGAGAAAACTGTACTTGAACAATGATTAAAATAAAATTTTAAAAACGATACAGTAGTCCTTTAGCATATGTAACATTCTTGAAAGCCATCTGAATTCTATTAGGCAGCTTGTTTGCATGATAACTTTAATTTTTACATTGGAAAAAAAATTACAGAACCCAGAGAAATATACCAAGAAAACAAAAACCTAATTTTAAAAAAATGACTGTGGAGAAGAAAATTGGTATTGTGCTGAATTTATGTGATCAGTTCTAAGGAAGTCCAAGTTTGAGGAAGTGGCAGTTTGATACACGTCAATAGACATATCACCAAGGCTCCTATTATTTATTATCTTTGTTTTATGTATGCAATATATATATCAATCCATATATATCACATTGACTCTAGATAAAGGATATTTAGTCTTTTGTAAGTATATTTTATTGATTATGCTATTACAGTTGTCCCAGTTTTTTTTCACCCCTTTCTCCCCACTCTGCCCAGAACCCCTCACCCTCCAGCATTCCTGCACCCTTAGTTAATGTCCATGTGTTGTATGTATAAGTTCTTTGGCTTCTCTATTTCCTGTACTATTCTTAACCTGAACCTGACTATTTTATGTGTACCTACTATGCTTTTTATTCTCTGTACGTTTTCCTTCCCATTCTCCCCTCACCCTCCCCATTGACAACCCTTCATGTGATCCTCATTTCTGTGATTCTAATCCTGTTCTAGTGGTTTTCTTAGTTTTAGTTTTAGGTTTTTTTTTATCATCAGTTGTTGATAGTTATGAGTTTGGTCTCATTTTGTTGTTTTCAGTTTTTGATCTTCTTTTATTTCATAGATAAGTCTCTTTAACATTTCATATAATAAGGGCTTGGTGATGATGGACTCCTTTAACTTGACCTTACCTGGGAAGCATTTTATCTGTCCTTCCATTCTAAATGATGGAATAACTTTGCTGGATAGAGTCACTTTGGATGTAGGTCCTTGCTTTTCATGACTTTGAATACTTCTTTTCAGCCCCTTCTTGCCTGTAAGGTTTCTTTTGAGAAATCAGCTGATAGTCTTATGGGAACTCCTTTGTAGGGAACTCACTCCTTTTCTCTTGTTACTTTTAAGATTCTCTCTTTATCTTTAATCTTGGGTAACTTAATGATGATGTGCCTTGGTGTGTGCTTCCTTGGGTCCATTTTCTTTGGGCCTCTCTAAGCTTCCTGAACTTCCTGGAAGTCTATTTCCTTCACCAGATTGGAGAAGTTCTTCTGAATTATTTTTTTTCAAATAATTATTCAATTTCTTGCTCTTCTTCTTCTTCTGGCAGCCCTATGACTCAGACATTGGATCACTTAAAGTTGTCCCAGAGGCTCCTCATGTTTTTTATTTTAAATATTTTTATTTATTTTTTTTGAGTGAGGGGAAGGGAATGAGAAAGGGAGAAAAACATCAATGTGTGATTGCCTCTTATGCACTCCTTACTGAGGACCTGACCTGCATCTCAGGTATGTGCCGTGACTTGGAATTGAACCAGCAACCCTTTGGTTTGCAGGCCAGCACTCAATCAACTGAGTCTCACCAGCCAGGGCTCTCCTCATTTTTTTTTTTGTTTGTTTTTGAATTCTTGTTTTTTCATTCTGTTCTGATTGAATGTTTATTTCTTCCTTCTACTACAGATTGTTGGTTCGAGTCCTGGATTCCTTCCCGTTACTGTTGTTTCCCTATACATTTCCTTTATTTTACTTTTCATAGCCTTCACTTTTTCCTCTATTTTGTCACCATATGCAACCATTTCTATGAGCATCCTGATTACCAGTGTTTTGAACTCTGCCTGTGATAGGTTGTTTATCTCCTTATTGCTTAGCTCTTTTTCTGGAGTTTTGATCTGTTCTTTCATTTGGGCCATATTTCTTTGTCTTGGCACACCTGTTATGTTGTAGGGGGGAGCCGTAGGTATTTGCCAGGGTGGGGTGGCCCTCTTTGCTGTGTTGTGGCACTGTCTGTGGGGAAGGGGTAAGAGAGGGAACAATGCCACTGGCTTGTTCCACTCTATCCCCACTTTCCAATGAACTCTACTGTGAGACTGGGAATTTCTCCCAACTTTGAAACCCCACATTATTTTACAGCTTAATGTTTTGAGTCTAGTTTCTGGGTGATGCAGGCCCTTCTCACCCACACAGTCTGCTGTCTTTCCACATGTACTCTCTACCCACTTGGCTCCCCATCTCTGCTCCTCCTACCAGTTTGGCTGAATGTTTCTTTAACTCTTTGGTTGTCAATTTCTATGCAGTTTGCTATTCTGGAAGTTCTGGTTGTTTATTATTTTTAAATTGGTTGGTATCCTTTTGGTTGTGCAAGGAAGTGAAGTGTTTCTACCTATGCCTCCTTCTTGGCTGGGACTCCTAGTCTTTTCTTTGTTTCTCCTGTTGCCTTTTATGTACTCATCACTGTGGCCAAGCAAAATTATTTGGCATTTGTCAAGTCTCTGAATAGACATTAGTTCTTTCCCATTGTACATAGGCACAAACTGACATTCAGAGAGGTTGAGTTACTTAAATTCAGGTTTTCTAACTAAATTGTTTACAATATCTATGGAGCCACAATTATCTCCAAAACATACTACTTGACTAGATGATGGGTTTTTTTTTTTCATGCTCTATTCCTCTAATCCTTGGGGCACTCCAGAGGTCCCTCCTAACGTGGTTGTGACTAAAAAACACTGCTTTAATCTCTTTTTCATTTGGGATTCCTTGTAAGGCTTCATCTGGCAGGGAGAGTATTCTTGATTTTAAAAGAATTCAAAAACCATTGATTGGTTAAAGCAGCAAACATTTTTATATAAAAACTCAGACAATAAACATTTCAGGCTTTTCAAGCCATATATTCTGTTACAACTACTGAACCCAACCATTGTAGCACAAAAACATAACCAATATGTAAATGAATTGGCATGGCTGTGTTCCAATACAATTTTATAGATAATGAAGTTTGAATACCATATATTTTTCATGTGTCTTGAAATATTATTCTTTGGATGTTTTTTTCAGCCATTTAAACCTTTCTTAGCCCTGGCTGGTGTAGCTCAGTAGATTGAGCGTGGGCTACAAACCAAAGCATCGCAGGTTCAATTCCCAGTCAGGGCACATGCCTGGGTTACGGGCCACGTCCGCAGTGGGGGCCATGTGAGAAGCAACCACACTTTGATGTTTCTCTCTCTCTCTTTCTCCTTCCCTTCGCCTCTCTAAAAATAAATAAACAAAATCTTTTTAAAAATTAAAGAAAAACACCTTTCTTAACTCACAGACAGTACAAGAACAGAGAAGGAGGGCTGATTTAGTCTGAGGTCCTCAGTTTGACAATCCTGGACTAGATTGTCCCCACAGGAACTCCAAATTCTTTTGCTGATGAAACAGAGTAACCTAATAAGATCCTCACTTTTTTAAACCCCTAGAAGGACATCGGCTACATAAGACACTCCTTCTCTGGTTTGCACACCCATGGCAGGGTACACAGTCTAGTATAGACCCAGGCAGAAGGACCACTAGGTGGCACTTAACTAGAGCACCCCACCCAATAGATCTTGGAAGTTTATTCTACTGTTGGTCATTGCCACACCCATCAGACTGGAATTTTTCATGATTCTCAGGTGAGTGGTCATAGAATCAGACTTTTAAGTGAAAAACTTGAGAATATTAAATGCAGTTTCTCCTGAGGAAAAGCCCACACACCTTTACCTCAGGGAGACAGAATGAATGCTTTGACAAATATCAACACCTCTTTCTCATCACCTGCCTTACTACCAACAAATGATTCAATGCTGCTGACAATACAAAGCATTAGGAAGGAAAATATATAATTCCCTCAGTAATTCTAAACCTGTCATATTTTATTCCTCCCAGCCTATTTTATGAAGATGAAGTGCTCTTTAAGGAGTTAATAGGGCTAAGTTACTATTCCAGAAGAGGGCCCACAGTAAGACACTGTCTTATGAGAAGGCAGAAGCTTTGAGGAATTCCACAGACTAAAATGCTCAACCCAGATCAGGTTTGTTATTCATTCAAAGCCATAAAAACTTACTCTGATTGTCATGAAGAAAATGATCATTTAAACTATTCTCCTGAAGTCCCCAAAATAACTTAGATGAAGCTATGGCTCCTAATTTTTATTTTGAGCCTAAAACCTGTGTGAAACAGCCTCCTCTGCACAATGGAGATAGCAACACCATCTATATCTCCAACAACATTCCAAGTCTATCTTACAAGAGTGGATTATAAGTAACATGGCTTGGGCTTCCACATGGAAGATACAAGAAAGGACAGGAAAATTCCTAACTGGCAGAACTTTCTAACAATTCAGGTTACTGAACAGTAGAAATATACTGTCTTCTATCCATCAAACAATGGCTTATGGCCATATGTTGGAGGTGTTGCAGCTACTGGGTGACAAGGTGAAATAGATTAACACAGGCACTTCTAATTATAAGATCCAAGGTTGAAGCCCTGGCTGGCATAGCTTAGTGGATTAAGTGCGGGCTGCGAACCAAAGCATCACAGGTTTGATTCCCAGTCAGGGCACATGCCTGGGCTGCAAGTCATGGCCCCCAGCAACCGCACATTGATGTTTCTCTCTCCTTCTCCCTCCCTTCCCTCTCTAAAAATAAATAAATAAAATCTTTAAAAAAAGATCCAGGATTGATCTGAGCATCAATCATCTATACTGAAGTTATTGTTATAGATACCTGGAACCTGTAACCCAGCCAGTATCAAGTAGTGCACCTGATGACCTATTTTCTCAGAAGGCCAATTTTATAATTTACAAAATACACTTGCAACCTACATATTCATGGTTCCAAAAGTTGATTTTGAGTAAGGGTTCTGAATTAATTAACAGCCTCTGAAACCCAGTCTTATACACACACAAAGGTCAGAGCCAGTTATGTATTGCAACTGACTCCTAAGAGTGGCTGGCCAGAAAAAGACAAGGTGCCCAAGGAAAACACAACTTCCAGTGGGAGCCACCCTTGGCCTATTTCTCTGGATCTTCAGGTAACTGCACATTTATAAATAGCAGGACATGAGGATGTTCTTTTTTTTAACTCTCATTTGGAAGTGTCTGTGTGTTTCTTTTACAGCAAACTTTCAAAACTTCAGGGTATCTTAAGTATTCTAACAAGATCTCAGAAAAGTCAAAACAGTCATGATGGGTTTAGACCTTACTGAAAGAATAAGTTCAAGCCCTGAAACTTTCAAAACTCCTGAAGGATCTCAGAACCTCTGTTCATCTGGTCAGGAGCTTCCAATGATATGTGTTCCTTGATACCTCTGCTAGTCTTTGGGTCACTACCACAGCTTTTTAAAAATTATTGGTCCAACCTCTATAGCACCATTTCTCAGGTAATGATAATATCAATAATAGCAATAATATCCAAGAAGAAAACAACTGCCTATATTTACTCCTAGGTAATTTATATGAACTTTCTTTTTATAATTCTCCCAAAAATTCTCCAAAAATAGTTACTGTTGTCCATTTTAACATGTGAGAAAATTGAGATTCAAAGAGTTTTTATTATCTAGTTCAAGAGAGCATACCTAGCCCTGGCTAGTGTGGCTCAATGGGTTGAGGACAAGCCTGTGAACCCAAGGGTCGCTGGTACAATTCCCAGTCAGGGCACAGGCCTGGGTCGTGAGCCAGGTCCCCAGTAGGGGGCACATGAGAGGCAATTGGTGTTTCTCTCTCCCCCTTCCCCTCTGTCTATAAATAAATAAATAAATAAATAAATAAATAAATAAATAAATAAAATAGAATAGAGCATGCCTCTTAGAAAGTCCTGTATTCAAACTCAGGTCTGCTGTCTGGCTCCCAAGCCTTCGCTCTTAAACTCACGTTGCCTCTACTGAAGGCTTCGTTTCCATAAAAACTTCTGTACTAATGTTTCAAGCTCTCTATTTTTTCCTCCTCAAAGCCACCTAAGCACTCCACTATGTGAAATGACAAGGTTTATGGTTAAAAGTCACACAAGGCCTGTCACTTCATAGTGCCCTAGTATGTCCCAGTGGAAAGAGACTTCTTAGGCCACCAAGTTCAGCCTGAGGCTCAGAGATTTAGAAATAGACAAGACCCTGAGAACAACTCTCCCTTTTCTGATACCCCTAGTCTTCTTTTTGTTCATTCTATCTCATCTTCCCCATTTTTTTAAATGTGAGCTTTTATAGGATCACCTCTTCAGGGCAAGGACTTGATTTTGTTGACACCGTTTTCTGAACTATTTTACTTCTCAGTACTATATAAATTACAAGTGATAGTAAACATAAAAACAGAGAGTTTCACACAAAGACAGACATTGTAAACTATTAAACCCTGAACAAATATCCGAAGTCACTCAAGACATCTACTTTGTTCTGTTTTCATCTAATTTAAATGTGGAAGAATAATCATTGTTGCTGTTTTTTTATAAGATTACACACACATACCCCTACATTTATATGAGTGTGTTTTTTCATATTTTGGGATATCTGGTATGTTATGAATTTGTCTGTGGAATTATAACCTCATTAAAAGAGATTACCATTTTTATGCTGAGACTACCTTAACTACAATGAATTTGAATAGTGCTGCTATAATAATTAAATCCAAAATCATTTATAATCTTATGCTTTCCTTAGAGTAATGTTCATCATTAGCTATGAATGGGAAAACAAACAAGTACATGTATATTCAATTAAAAACCTCAATAGGTCAGGGAAAGAGTGGAATGAAATCAGTGTTTAACACCTCTAGACATGACTAATGATAGTTTGCCTTTCTAGTTACTTTCTTGACTTGAGTTCACTGGGACTTCAATACACACATCAAATTGTCCTTTATTAACAACCAAATATATACCAATCTTGTTACACCAGGGTGTTTAACATCAATCACTATGTGGATTGGCTTTCTATTTTCAGAACTGTATGGCTGAGGGCCTTTAATTTCCATGTTAAAATTATATAGGGTTGATTGGAAAGTAAAATAGCAGCTGAGTTTAGCTTTTCACACTCTGGTTCTGGATGTGCTAGTTCTACAAGAAGAAGAGTAGTGAAGACCATGAACCCATTTCTGGATCCACCTTTGAGACTCCATGAGACCATTCTGAGTCACCATGGCCTCACATTGAAGACTTTACTTATGGTTACTTGTTAGTAATATTAATGGTGTACATCATTTCTGTGATAATATATGTCCAAATTAACAATGATACTCTGCATTAATTTTGTGTTTTCATAAAGCATTTCACAAGCAAAAGTTTAATTATCATCCTATTTAACAGATGAAAAGCACAGATGAGGCTCATAGGTAGTAAATGATTTACCCAAGATATTAGAATGTATGATTAGCCAGTAGTTTAATCCAAATATATTTAATTGAATCCCAATATATCAATATTTTTTTGTTTTGGGTTTTTTTTGTTTTTGCTGTTGATTTTATTTATTTAATATACCATCTTTTATAATTTATACCCTCTAGAAAAATATTGTATACTCTCAAGTTCCAGCTGAAGGTGGAATGGGTTTCATGCTTTCCTAGCTGTGTGATAATTAACAAGTTCTTCCTCCTCCCTTGGTGTTTCCATTTAGAAAATGTGGCTAAAACAGCATCTCCTTCATATTATCCAAATGACTGGTCCTGGTCAGATAAGTACCACCTTCTCTGACACAGAAATAAATTCTTTAAATTATAGGAATTGTTTATTATTTATTTTGATAAAAACTTGGTATAAATTAACACATAGTCATTGCCTACCTGTATTAACACACACACAGATACACAAGGAACATAAAGAATTTCATGACCAGAAATTATTAACACTAATTAACACCAAAACTATTAACACTAATTGCTTTTTGAAGGATGTGTAACCAGAATTTTAAGATAATAAATATTCTTCCCTCTGTAGCTCAAATTTATACAAAGAGCAAGTCACATTGGAATTAATATTCCTGTAGAAACAAAAGGCCCCATGTGTTTGATAAACAATTTTGAAGGTACCATTTCATCACCAAAGTTTCATACACTCATATTTTTCAGGTACCTTGCCTTAGGGAGAAATATTTCTTATCCATATCATGAACTTACATCTCTTGGATCAAATTTTACAGAAAGAAATCATATATCAAAAAGTTAGTGACTAGCCATTTATCTCCCAGCAATTTTGAGGGCACTAAGTTGCCACAGTGCAGAGGACACTAGTTTACTGGGCCTTTTGCCTATCATCTAGAGAGCCCCAGCAGGCTTTGACACCAATCGCTGGAGCTAGGGGTTGTTATCATACCTTTACTCTTTCATGGGGGACTTGGAACATCTTTTTCTGTAGAGATCCAATGTCATGCCCCACTTCCACAGTGACTGATCAGTACATTTATTACACTTTCAGTAGTAAAAATGTATTAACTCCAGTCATATCTGGAGATCTGAAATAGTCATTTTTCCACTTCATTTATGGGAAGGTAGATAGGGAAGACTTGTGCAGAAAATGACACAAATATAAGAACTCAAATATCTAATTAGTTGAAAAATCCTTGGTTCTCTCTGCACCTTTAACACAATTGCAGCTTTTGAACTGTAGCTACAATATTTTATCATTTCAAGCTGTACCTAAGGATGATTTAGAAAATACACTTTCTAATGTAAACAACACTGTATATTTTGTAGGATGCTTGAGGATGACCTGAAGCTGAACAGTGATGAAGATGACCTTGTGCCTATGAAGATCTTGACCACTCAGTGCATTGCCACTGAATTCTACCAGGTAGGAACAGCTTAGGGCTTGGTTTGGGACCTAAGGGTGGGAGCAAAAGGAACTGGAATGGCTTTGCCATCCACAAGTCTACTCTCTACTTCATGTCTGGTCTTTGGTGAGAGAGAAAGAAACAAAGGCATAATGTTCTGAAACAGGTTGCATCAGCTTATACTTTCCTTAAAACTACAGTAAGAAGATGCTGAGCACTTGAAAAGAGCTTTCACCTTTTCCATTGCTTTCTTCTTGGCATATACAATACTGGTCACCAGTAAGCAATTGAAATTGTCTTTCCCTCTTTTGGGCTAAGTATTGTTTTGAATGAGGTGTAAATTTCCTTTAGTGACTACAGTGTGAGGCTTAGAGCCCACACTCATTAATTAATTAAAATGTAAATGCTATTTCATTCACCTTTACCATGTGCTCCACTTCAGAACACAGCTAAGAATCAGCACCCAGCATCTTACAGCTTACATGAAACTTCAGGCAAAAAACCATGTGGCAAAAGCTTGCTGATGCCTTACTTCCATTCTGCATTACAAACATTTACAATACTTACCACTAAATTAAAATTGGAAAAAAAATGTGTTTGCAGAATGTCCAGTGAGACTGGATTCTTGATTTGAAAAGGCCAAGTATCTTTTTTTATCTTTTATGAATCATGAAAATGGCAATATAGTGTATGGTGTCAATGATGCTTGTGTGTTTTCTCTGTGGCAGAGGACTATCATACATGTGAAGTCCTTCTAGGTGTGCTTATAACCTCAAATTAGGAACACAGAATGACTGTCTTTTTTTAAAGCCCTGACCAAGTTCCTTTTACAGTGAAGTCTGCTAGGTTGTAAGACTGAATGAAACCAGAATGTTTTAAAAAGTGCTCATGCACTGATATTTTAAGATAGTTAACAAACATGGAATTCCATTACACTAAATATTTTGTGAGGAACCTGCAAAGAAAAGCTTAGGAAAATCTCAAGGCTCACCTATTTCATTTACATCTACAGTTGTTTATCACACTAGAACTCCTACCATTCTGTATAATTCTAAAATTGAATACATCTTCAATGTTATATGTCCTTTACTTTCTCCACTTTAATTTGCTTACTTTTTTGACAGGATATTTATTTATTTATTTATTTATTTATTTTTTATTTTAATCATTGTTCAAGTACAGTTTTCTCCCCCCTACAGCTGGGACTTAGGACAGAGGAAGCAACAGGAAAGAGCCTAGATGAGCTGCTTTGGCTCACTGGAAAGTCAGAGAAAAGGGGCAGATAGGTTCAAGGGGTTAGCCTAAGACAAGCTGCTGCTACTCATTGTTCCACTGGTTGCAAGTCTTATGGGAACACTTAGAGTTCAGGAGATACACACCCGTGGAGAAAGAAAGGCATGGACATCCTCCTGAGAGAGAGGACTCACTGCATTTTTGATAATATGTACAAATTAAATCATTACAACTTTGGTGCATTGTCAAGAATAGACACAATTTTTATAAAACCAGCCTCACCACCAAGCTTCTGTCTCCCAGCTGAAGGCTGAGACTTCTCTCTTCCAACATGGCTCAAGGCAACTCTCCAATCACAATGAATCATAGCTGAAGCTGTACTAAATTTACCAAAGATCAATTAAAAATCTTTATCAAAATATTCAACCAAAACCCTTACCCAGATTATGCTACCAAGCAACAACTTGCTTTAGAAATAGACATTGAAGAGTCTAAAGTCCAGATTTTGTTTCAGAATTGAAGAGCTGGGCACCAAGTCCAGAAAAATCATAATGTGAGGAGCACATAGAAGCAAGCCAAAAGAAAGATCACCCTGTAGTGAAGAGTCAAAGTAGTGAGGTAGATGGTATCACAACCAGCTATACTTCCTCCCAGTTATACACCTTCATCACAACATTGCAAACAACCCTGGGATTGATTCCAGAGAGCAACTTGTTAAGGAAATTAGGGTTCCGGGATCAAGAGTACAAATTTGGTTTTAAAACTGAAATCTAGATTCCATGTCCAGAGAAAAAAAGAACTTGATGAGCCTTTAGAACAGAAACAAGACCAGGAATAAGATCTCTAACAAGAATATTCAGGGTACAGAAACTATACACAATGACAACAATTTCATTAGCAACTGCCTTATTTTTCTGAAGCCAGAACAGGATGAATGAAGAGACAAATCAGTGTATTTGATGCCATCAGCTTGCGCCCCAAATATCTTTCACTGTTACTGGGAACATGCCTTTCTAAATACACTTTTAGCTTCTCCAGTGGTAAACAGGACTTCAGGAGGGAGGCAGATATGAAGCACCCCACAGCCCTACCATGGACCCACATTTCAGCAGATGTCAAAAGGCCATGAAAATAAACTAATTCATATAATTTTTATTAAATCAGTTTTATTGTTATTCTATTAGAGTTGTCCCAATTTTTCCCTTTGCTCTCCTCTGCCCATCCCATCCCCCACTCCCACAGTAAATTCCCAGACTGTTGTTCATGTCTCTGGGTCATTCATACATGTTTTTTGTCTTAAAAAAAAAGAACAAACACAACTGTCTCCCAAGGGCATGTAGTATATTTAATATACAGGATGCAAACAGTCCCTCTCATACTTGAGTCATGGGCCTCAACACAAATGTAAAATGCACATTTAAATTCCAATGTTTGCTATTTCTGCATTCTGCATTTAATATTCCAATAACAGGAGCTTTGTATTGGTGAATAAAACAAACAAACAAACAACAACAGGCCATTGATTCTGACACATGTAACATTACTTTTTAATGGACATGTTTAAAGCATTAATCAACAATGTGAATGTAGATTTTGCATATTGATTTCCTCTCTATGATTATATAAATTCAATCTGCTTTTTACCTTCTTAAGTTATTGTTTTTCATATTTACCTGAAGAAGTGGCATCCAGTCTGTTGGCCCAAATTATCTGGCATTTTAGTATATATGTGGTGATTTTGTGTAAGTCCTGCCACCCTTGAATAATCCCAGTTGATGAGTCAGAAGATTTTCATGGCATGCCATCCTTAGACCAGTCATGCCTTCCTCAATGAAGCTTTATTATTTAAAAGAAAGGTTTAACTGGAAGATATAAAGCAAAGCAAGATGATGGTTTATTCCCCTTAACTGGGCCCAAGAAGCAAGAAGTGAGCACGAGGTTATAAACATTTGCAAATGAAACCTGCTTATAGGGATTGAGGACAAGTGAAAAGGTTGAAAGGCTAAAGAACAAGAAAGAATGTGTGTGTAGTAGTGGAAGCAACAGTGACAGCTATGTTTGGTGAACTCTGGCTTTCTGAGGACAAACTTTCTTTTCAAAGATGCATGGATTGAAATAATTTTTCTTTTTTTATTGTGAGAAGATTCACATAACATAACATTAACCATTTTGAAGTATACACTTCAGTGACATTTAATACTTTCACAAGGCTGTGCATCCATCACTAGTTCCAGAATAGTTACATCAACAGAAAAGAAAAACCCACAAATATTAAGGAGTTACTCCAAATTTCCCTGTTCCCTCAGCCCCTGACAACCACTAATCTACTTACTGTCTCTATGGGTTTGCCTAGTTTATATAAATGAAATGATACAACATGTGACCTTTCGTTTGACACTTTCACTCATCATAATGTTTTGTTAGTTCTTCCATGTTGTAGCATGCATCAATACTGCATTCCCTTTTATGATTAAATAATATTCTGTTAGACACTTGTTTGTTAGATACATGCATTACTTTTTGTTTATCCATAAGTTACTTGATTGACATTTTGGTTGTTTCTACATTTTGGCTTTTGAAAATAGTGCTGCTATGAGCATTTGTATCCAAGAATTTTTTGGAACATGTGTTTCAGTTCTTTTGAGATGAATTTTTTAAGTTATTTTAAATTCTTCTACCCAAAAGTGGAATTGTTAAGTCATATAGTAATTCTATGTTTAACTTATTGATGGACTGCCAAAATCATTTTCTTTTCAAGTGACTTAACACAGTACCATGTAGATAATACAGTTAATTTATCTCATCATATAATTGGGCCTTCATACCTTCACAAATTTAGGAGGAGTGCTGAGAGCTGCCCTTTCTCTGTGCCAGGCCTTATGACAAGGTATTGTGTCTCATTTGAACCTTGCATAAAACCTTAAAGGTAAGCTTGGATCTGTGGTCTTTGCTACAGAATTGCAGAATCATTCTACTTGTGGCAGGATGAATAAGAGAAAAGCATACAAATTCTTTGGTGCATTAAGTGATGCATCCAAGGGACCAGACCACACCAGTGGTTTAAGCTGACATTATGTTTAGAAACTTTCTCAGAACCTAGTTGCTACATTCATAGAGACATATTCCAATAAAAAGCTATTACCTTTCTCTACAACCTCGCCAGTACTTGTTTGTGAATTTGTTAACGATGGCCATTCTGACTGGTGTGAAGTGGTATCTCATTATGATTTTTCCTTTCTTAAAAATTGTATTTATTTATCTTTTAGAGAGGTAAAGGAAGGGAGAAAAAGAAGGAGATAAACATCAATGTGTGGTTGCCTTTCATGAGCCCCCAGCTGGGAACCTGGACCACAACCCAAGCATGTGCCCTAGACTGGGAATCAAACCAGCGACCCTCTGATTCGCAGGCTGGCACTCAACCACTGAGCCACAACAGCCAGGGCTCATGGTAGTTTTAACTTGCATCTCCCTAATGGCTAGTGATGCTGAACATCCTTTCATAAGTCTATGGGCCCTCTGTATGTCCTTCTTGGAGAAGTGCCTGTTGAGGTCCTTTGCCCATTTTTTAAAATCGGATTGTTTGTCTTCCTGGTGTGGAGTCATGTGAGTTCTTTATATATTTTAGAGATCAAACCCTTGTCTCAGGTATCCTTGACAAACATGTTTTCTCATATGGTTGGTTCCCTTTTCATTTCATTGATGCTTTCTTTAGCCATGAAGCTTTTTAATTTAGTGTAGTCTGATTTGTTTATTCTTTCCTTTATATTCCTTGCCCTAGTGAAGATATTGCTGAGTGGGATATCTGAAATTTTCCTGACTATGTTCTCCTCTAGGACTTTTATGGTATCATGTCTTATATTTAAATCTTTTATCCAACTTGAGTTTATTTTGTGTATGGTGCAAGTTGGTGGTCTAGTTTCATTTTTTTACATGTACTTGTCTATATCTCCCAACACCATTAATTGAAGAGACTATTTTTATTCCATTTTATGTTCCTTTCCCTTTTGTCAAATATTAATTGACTATAGTTACACGGGTTTATTTCTGGGATCCCTATTCCATTCCATTGATCTACATGTCTGTTCTTATGCCAATACCAAGGGATACAGACCAGTGCAGTCATTGTGGAAAACAGCATAGAGTTTCATAAAACAACTAAAGATGGAACTGCCTTTTGTTCCAATTATCTCACTGCTGTGATTAAACCCTGATAATCCTGAAACACTAATTCAAAAGAACCTATACATCCCATATGTTCATAGCAGCATTACTTACAATACCCAAGTGCTGGAAAGAGCCTAAATGCCTGTCAATAAATGAATGGATCAAAAAACGGTGGTTCATTTACACAATGGAATACTGTGTGTGACAGAAAGAAAGAACTCCTACCCTTTCCGACTGTTCTCTGACTCATGGGTATGGACAACAGGGTGGTGACTGACTGAGAGACAGGGGAGAGCAATGGTGAAAAAGGTGGGGCAACTGTATTTGAACAAAACAACAGAAAAATTAAAATAAAAATGAATTAAAAAATAAATTAGTGAATTAAAAAAATATCTATAACCCCTGGCTGGTATAGCTCAGGGCATTGAGTGCCAACCTGCGAAGCAAAGGGTTGCCAGTTTGATTCTCACTCAGGGCACATGCCTGGGTTGAGGGCCAGATCCCCAGTAGGGGGCACACAAGAGGCAACCACACAATGATATCTCTCTCCCTCTCTTTCTCCCTCCTTTCCCCTTTCTAAAAAATAAATAAATAAAATATTTTTAAAAAACAAATGAACAATTTGCTTTGAGGCAAAAACATTCTAATGAGTTGTTTTTTGGTTACATCATTGTAAGTAGCTCCAATTTTTGCAATTCTACTTAATGCGATCTCTCTTTTTCTGCCTCAGATTATCCTGGTACCCTTAGAAACATGCACTTAATTGAAAGCATGTTACCGGGGGTATGTGGACCTTTAGATTAGGTGCTAGTAACAGAGTGGCACCTCAAGGATGTTAACATTTACAGAAAAAATAGTATTCTCTGAGCTCTTCCCCTATACGTCATAAGTTCACTTGTCTGAAAATTACTAATTACCTGAAAAAAAAAAAAAACCAGCTTGGTTTTAATCCAGGTTTTTTATTTTGGTTTTACATTTCACTTAATTTTGTTTTTTTGTTTGTTTCTATTATTATTGGCAGATGATCTTACAGGCTAGGTTGTTATTTGATAATTGTAAATAAGATAAATTCCATGGTAACAGAAAATCTGAACATTCTGGCGGCTTTGAAATGTGTTCCTTGTACCTGTGATGCATATCATACTTTCTTTTTCTTCTTTTTAAAATATATTTTACTGATTATGCTGTTACAGTTGTCTCAAATTCTCCACCTTTGCCCCCTCCAACCAGTACCCCCACTCTCTCTGGCAAATCCCCTTCCTTAGTTCATGTCCACAGTTTGTGCATGTAGTCTTTGGCTTCTACATTTCCTATTCTTAATATCCCCCTGTCTATCCTGTACCTATAAATTTGTACTTCTTAATCCCTGAACCTTTTCCCCCATTCTTCTCCTTCCCTTCCCCCTTCCCAATAGATAACCCACCAAATGATCTCCATATCTATGATTCTGTTTCTGTTTTTCTTATTGTCATATTTTCAAAATATAGTAGCCAAGTTGAATTCAAGCCCACTTTTATGTTTCAAGTTTGAAAATGAAAATGATACAATAAATTTTAATACTGCTATCAGCTGACTCTTTTGAAGTTGACATGATATAGTGAATACATTTGTTGTGACAGCAGATACTCCTGTTTGCTGTAATTGTTCCTGTTTTTTAGCCACAGTTCTTCATCATACTGAACAAGTTGTTACCTCCCAAAAGTTTGCTTGCATTTCCATTTACTTTGTTATCAGCAGAAATGCTGGGGAATGACTCTTCAGTAATGACATCAATATGGCATACACAGCAGAAGAGGTCAGCCCACCAGAACTATAGAAACAGCAGATGGATTAAGATGAAACCAGGTACAAAATAACTTTGATAGAGTATTTTAATTTAAACAATTTGTTTGTCATTGCCTTTCATTGAAATCCCCCACAAAATGATCAAGTTTGGGTTGTTAAGCCTGAAGCATGTAGCTAAATAAAATCTATACATTGTCATACTCTAACTATCCAGCAATTATAGAATGGGAGGACATTTTAATTTATTCATTAAAGATAAGAAAGTAAATAGGATAACATATTAAGTTAATGCAATAACATTGGCCTTCATATTCACAAGATTTTGTTTCCCATTTGGCTGTATTATGAGAGACTTGATTAATAAGAAATTGCTTAGCACTTGCAAAAATACAAATATTTTAATTTAGTTTTAGAGAGAGAGGAAGGAAAAGATAAAGAGAAGGAGATAAACATCAGTGTGTGATTGCCTCTTACATGTCCCTTACTTGGTACTTGGCCCACAACCCAAGCATGTGCCTTGACTGAGAATCGAACCAATGACTCTTTCGTTCACAGGCTAGAACTCAATCCTCTTTGCCACACCAGCCATGGCTGATGTAATTTTTAAAATGTGCTCCAGACAATTAGGTAAAGGGGATATGAATGGGGATGGAAAGAGACATAACTTAGGTAATGATAATAGAATTGTATTCCTGAAACCTATATAATTTTTTAATAACCAATGTTGCCCAATAAATTCAATTAAAAAACTAACAAATTTTGTTAACAAGCTCATGTACATGTTTATCCTCCCCAAAATATCTAATTATAGGTGCATGTCTATATCTTTATATAATTTTAGAGGCACACTATTTCATGTTTATATATATTTATATATATGTTGGTATATGTGTATGTGTGTTTGTGTGCGTATATATGAAATACCACTCTGAATTTTGATTTATTTTTTATTTCATTAAAGATATTTTGGGAGTCTTCAAAAACTAAAACTATTCACTTTAACTGTTTATTAAAAATTAAAATTTATTAAAAATTTCCAAAAAATGCTCCAGGCAAGTCTGTAACTGTTTAAAATCATGCATGTTTTTTTTTTTAATTGCAATTAGGTATTCTATTTTTAGTACCAGATACTTTGATTTATAATCTTCAGATTGCCTTTTATTTTAATCTCGAAAAAGGTGTCATGGGCACACAGAGATGTAAAGAAGCACAATGTTTGTACATGTTGTGCTTATCATAACAGATGACTAGATTCTAGCTAACACACATTACAATTTGTGAATTGTCCATCTATGAGCATTTTGCTATTTTGCTTTGCTTAATTGTTTTCTCACAATATATCTTAAACCAGATATTGGTGAGGGTCAGCTACTTGACCACAAAACAAACAGAAACTGAATGGATAGAGGCTGGTTCTTCAGAATAGATAACTCTCATGGAGAACAGGGGTGATCATAGCGGTTATTCCACAATGAGCACATGGGACATATCTGCTTCTATACAAAGGAAATCAGGGGGTTAGCAGCCACTCCTGGGGACCTGGGGATCACTAAGTTGAGCTGAATTGGAGTACTGAAAGGAAAAGGTATCACCATGTTTCCCTTGTCACTACCTCCTGGTTCGAGAAAGTGGCTAGACATCATAGGTTGTCTCTCCACTCTCAATGAACATTTTATTTGGCAGAAGCATGTTATTTTTCTTTTTATTTTTTTATTACTCTCATTTATTCTATTATAGTTGTACCAATTTTCCCCATTGCTCTCCTCTGCCTAGTCCACTCTCTGCTCCCACAGTCAATCCCTACAGCATTGTCCATGTCCATGGGTCATTCATATATGTTATTTAACTGTTCCCTTCCCCTTCTTTGCACCATTACCATGTTTCATGTCTCTGGTTCTTTTAGCTTGTTAGTTATTTTGTTCATTGCATACCTCTTGTAAGTGAGATCATATAGTATTTGTCTTTCATTGAATCATTTATTTCACTTAGCATAATAGTCTCCAGCTCCAACCAGGCTGTCACAAAAAGTAGGAGTTATTTCTTTTTTCTGCTGTGTAGTATTCCATTGTGTAAATGTACCACAGTTTTTTAATCCATCCATCTACTGATGGTCACTTAAGCTGTTTCCAACACTAGGCTATTGTAAATAGCACTGCTATGAACACAGGGGTACATAAGTTATTTTGAATTGGTGATTTTGATTTGGTGAGTGGGATTCTTAGAGTATATTCCCAGTGATGGAATTGTTGGGTCAAAAGGTAGTTCTATTTTTATTTTTGAGGAAATTCCATATTTTTCCCACAGTCACAGTTCCAGTCAGCATTGCCACCAACAGTGCACTAGGGTTCCCTTTTCTCTGCATCCTCACCAGCACTTTTTTTGTTTATTTATTGATGATGACTCAAAACATGTAATAATTAAAATGACAAAATTTTAAGACAAAGACAGACTCTTAGAGGCAGGAAGGGAGAAACAACTAGTAATATACAAGGATACTCAGATAAGGCTGTCATCTGATTTCTTAACAGAAACACTACAAGCCAGAAGGGAATGACATGAAATATTCCAAGAAATGAAAAGCAAAGACCTGCAACCAAAACTACCATAGCCAGCAAGGCTCTCTTTTAAAAGAGAAGGTGAAATAAGGAGCTTCCCAGACAAAAACAAAACAAAACAAAAACCAAAAACAGCTAAGAGAGTACATCTCTGCTAAACCAGCATTGCAAGATATGTTAAAGGGCTGCTTTAAGAAGATGAAGAAAGTGGGGCACAGGTACCAAAAGAAAAATGCCAGTGAGTAAATACTTATCAGTAATAACCATTCATTTAAATGTAAATGAATTTAATGCTCCAATCAACAGACACAGGTTAGCTGACTGGATAAGGAAACAAGACCTGCATATATGCTGTCTATAAGAGACTCACCACAAAACAAAAGACCTACACAGACTGAAAGTGAAGGACTAGAAAAATATTTCAAGCAAATAACATTAAAAAACATTAATAAAACAAAAGACATTAAAAAAGTGGCATAGCGATACTTATATCAAAGAAAGGACACTTCAAAACAAAGGCCATAAGACAAAGAAGGTCACTACATAATACTTAAGGAAGTAGTCCAACAAGAGGATATAACCCTTGTAAAATATGTCCACCCAACCTAGGAACACATAAATATATAAGAAAAATCTTGGAAGACTTTAAGAATAAGATTGACAGCAATACAACTTTGTAGGGGATTTTAACATTCCACTGTCAACAATGCATAGATCATGCAAACAAAAAATCAACAAGGATATTGTGTCAGTGAATGACACTCTAGATCCAATGGACTCAATTGTTATTTACAGATAATTTCATGGCAAAGAAACAAATTATACATTCTTTTCTAATGCACATGGATCATTTTCAAAGATAGACAACACAGTAGGAACACAAAATGAGCCTCTACAAAATCAAGAAAATCAAAATCACATCAACCATTTTCTCAACATAACAAGGACTTGAAACTAGAAACCAACTGCAAGTAAAAACTCAAAAATGTTCAAATACATGGAATGGAGTCTGAATCACATGTCCTTAAATAATGAATTATTTAACAATTAAATCAAGGAATAAATAAAAAATATGTGGAAAAAAATGAAAATGAGCACAAATCACACCAAAACCTGTGGGTCACTGCAAAGGCAGTCCTGAGAGGGAAGTTCATAGTAATACAGGCCTACCTAAAGAAGATACAAAAATCTAAAATAAATAAACTAACCTGACACCTAGAAAGAACTGGAGGATCAACAAGAAACAAAGCCCAGAGCCAGTAGAAGGAAGGAAATAGTCAAGATCAAAGCAAAATTAAATGAGATAGAAAGTAAAACATATAATTCAAAGGATCAATGAATCCAGGAGCTAGTTCTTTGAAAAGATAAACAAAACTGACAAACTTTTAATCAGACACAAAAAAAAAAAAAAAAAAAAAAAAAAAAAAGAGAGAGAGAGAGAGAGAGAGAGAGAGAGATAGGAGCCAAATAAAAAAAAATCAGAAATGAAAGAGGAGAAGTAACAATTGATACCACAGAAACGCAAAGGATTGTAAGAACTTACTGTGAAAAACTATATGCCAACATTTTTTTAAAACTTGGGCAAAATGGATGAATTTCTAGAAACATATAATCTTCCAAAACTGAATCAAGAAACAGAAAGCCTGAACAGACCAATAACAGCTAGCAAAATTAAAGCAGTAATCATACAATTCCCAGCACACACAAGCCCTGGACTAGGTGGTTTAATGGGCAAATTATATCCAACAGTCAAAGAAAAATTAGTGCCTGTCCTTCTCAAAATATTCCAAAAAATTCAAGAGGAGGGAAGACTCTCTAACTTTTTTTTTGAGGCCAGTATTATCTTAATTCCAAAACCAGATACAACACAGAAAGAAAATTACAGAACAATAGCTCCAAAAAATGTAGACACTAAAATCCTCTACAAAATATTGACAATCCAGATCTTGTAATACATTAAAAATATCATATACCATGATCAAGTGGAATTCATCTCAAGGATGCGAGAATGATACAATATTTGCAGATCAATAAGCATAATACACTACATAAACAAAATGAAAGATGAAACTCACACACTAATAGATGCTGTAAAAGTATTTGATAAGGTGCAGCACCCATTTAAAATAAGAACACAGCAAAGTGGAAGTAGAGGGAGTATACCTCAACATAATAAAGGCCATATATGAGAAACATACTGTCAACATCATACTCAATGGGAAAAACAATGCTTTTCCCTTAAGATCAGGAACAAAATACTGGTGCCTGCTTTCAGTACTCTTATTCAACAAAGTTCTTGAAGTTCTAGCCACAGGGATCAGGCAAGAAAAATAATGAAAGGCATCCAATTGGAAAGGAGGAAGTAAAGCTGTCACTGTTTGTGAATGACATGATAGTGTACACAGAAAACCCTATAGTCTCCACCAAAAAACTACTCAACTTAATAAGTTAACTTAGCAAAATGGCAGCATGTTCTTTTTCTTAGGACACTTCTTCACTCCAGTTTGGATCCCAAATCTATGGTTAGAGCCTGGTGGTATTTGATTGGTAACTAATAAACCTCAGGCAATGTACCACATGTACTTATGTTTATTGAAAGGTCCCAAGTCTTGAGTGTAGTCAGGATTCTAGTATACACTGGAACAACAAGAACACCTCTAGTAAAAGCCATGTAATAAAGCACATTGCCATACTGAAAATGTGAGAATTTTAAATTTATATGCTCTCTTTGAAAATTTTACTAAGGCTTTGATTTAGGGCCCAAGGAATGCTTTACTGTGTTCCTGAAATATCTGCCATCCATTGGAAAAAGGTACCCGGCAGACTTCAAACACCTAGGGCCTTGTCCTGAATGGAAAACAGAATTTGTCTTATTCTGAAGCAGCTATATTTTTTATTTATTTAGCAAAATGAAAAGAATATAACCATAAACATCTTAATGAACACAAGATGTGTCTATTCAAAATTTAAGTGGATGGGCAGATAAAAGCATCAGACCCTCTAAAATGCATGGGATAACATAACTCATGTTTCTCAGGATTATCTCATAGGGGTCTTTGAACATTAGATATAAAAATGTATACATTTTCTAGTAAATCTTGTTTTTTGCTAATGGAAGTGGACACAGAATAGTCATATTTTGCTTAATGACAGGGAAATGCACCATTAGGTGATTTCCTCATTGTTTTACTGCTTAAGGACAATGTTGAGGAAATATTAAATAAAGCACAAGGAGAAACAATGTTGCAATCTAGAGATGCTTTATGTATGAAGTTGTTGCAGGCAGAACACAACGTACTGTTTTACAGTAAACTTTTTCTTTAGAAGTAGAAAGAATATACTCTAAAATAATTATAAAAATAGCCCTGGCTGGTGTGGCTCAGTGGATTGAGTACCAGCCTGTGAACCAAAGGGTTGCCCATTTGATTCCCAGTCAGGGCACATGCCTTGGTTGTGGGCCAGGTCCCCAATGGGTGTGCATGAGAGACAACCATGCATTGATGTTTCTCTCCCTGTCTTTCTCCGTTCCTTTCCCCTCTCTAAAAATAAATAAATAAAATATTTAAAAAACAAAGTAATCATAAAATAGAGTATAGTAAATACATAAGCCAGTAGCAAAACTGTTTATTGTAATTATCAAGTATTTTGTAGAGCACATAATTGTATCACTATACTTTTATAAGATTGGCAGTGTAGTAGGTTTGTTTAAACTGACATCACAAACACATGAGTAATGTGTTGCACTATGATGTTACAATGTCTATGAGGTCATTAGGCAATAGGAATTTTACAGCTCCATTATAATCTTATGGGACCACTCTTCTATATTCCATCTATCACTGACTTAGTTGTTATTAAGTGCTGCAAGCATGACTATATACTGAAATGCTTGTGTGTGTGTATTAAAATATAGGATGCCAGAAGTTAAAACGACCATGGAGAGTCTTCGCTCCAGCTGCCTAATCTTGTCAATGACACTGGAGCACAGTGTCAGTTGGCATTTTGTATTTTAAGATAACAAAAATATATTGGTTCCTGTCCCAGTTCCTGGCTCAGAGCTCCTAAAACCCTTGTAATTCCCTAAGTGATTAAAATATCAGGATCACCTTTTTAATAAATACTTTTTCTTTGACTCCAGTTGCTGACACAAGGTATTGAATCCCTTGGAATTTCCTGGATGATAAGAATGGCTGTTGTCCTAATGTGGCAACTCTGCATAGGCTCCTGGATGGGAAATGGTTACAAGAAAGATTAAGCCATGATTTGAGGCTTGTAACTTTAAGCCTAATCCCCCCCACACATCCACTTCTCTAGAGATGGGAGAGAGGCTATAAATTGAATTACTAAGTGAACATGCTTATGTTAAGAAGCCTCTAGAAAAATTCTGATAATATGGGGTTTAGAGAGCTTCCTGGTTGGTGTACACATCCACATACCAGGAGGGTGACAAGCCCCAAATCTATGGGGACAGATGTTCTTATGCTTGGGACTCCCCAGACCTTGTACAATATACCTCTTCATCTGACCATTCATCAGTATTTTTTACCATACTCTTTAATAAACTGGTAAACAGAAGTAACTCTTTTCCCAAGTCCTGTGAGCCACTCTAGAAAATTATTTGAACTCAAGGAAGGGGCTATGGGAGCCTGTTATTTATAGTCCATAAGTCCAAAGCACAGGTGACAACCTGGACTGCAACAGGCATCTAATGTGGGGGGGGGGGAGTTTTGTGTGACTGGGCCCTTAACCTGTGGGATCTCATGCTGTCTCTGGGTAGATAGTGTCACAATTGAGTTAAATTGTAAGATGCCCGGCTGGTGTTGCAAAAAATTCTTAGAGGGGAAAAACCCCTCAAACATCTGGTTTCAGAAGTGAGTGGGGTAGTGGTGTGAGAGTAGGAATAAACACAAGTGAAATACTACTGCATTTTCCAATACAGGTATATGATAAAGATGGATGTACAGTAGTTCCCCCTTATCTGAGGGGCATAAATACCAAACCCCCCAGTGGATGCTTAAAACCACAGGTAGCACTTAATTCTATGTATACTATGTTTTGTTCCAATACATATTGATACATACTTATGATAAAGTTTAATTTGCAAACTAGACATGGACAACAATAACTAATAATAAAATAGAACAGTTATAACAATATACTGTAATAAAAATTATCTGAATGATGTAGGGGCCATTACGAAGTAAAATAAAGGTTACTTAAACATTGCTCTGATTCCGTGACAGTCCATCTGATAACTGAGATGGCTACAAAGTGACTAATGGGAGGGTAGGGTGGACAACATGGGGTTGTTGGACAAAGGAATGATTCACATCTCAGACAGGACACAGCAGGATGGCATAAGCTTTCATTACACAACTCAGAATGGCACACAATTTAAAACTTATGAATTGTTTCTGGAATTTTCTATTTAATATTATTGGACTGTGGTTAACCATAGGTAACTGAAATTATGGAATGGGAAACTGCAGAGAAGAGGGGTTGTTACTGTAGTGTCCTTACCAAGAACAGAAGGAGCTATCTTTATAGCCTGAACATAATAGTATGCTAATGCTAAAGACACATCATCAGTATTTGCTCCCATGTAGGTTTTGGGATATGTACATCATTGAATACATGCTATTCAATAAGAATATTCTTCCAATTTTTCTGGGTGCACATGGTAATGAGAGAGTCTGTATTAGCTATTGATTGTCTTCCACCAAAGTAGACATATCAATTTTGTGAGGGGTGCTCCCCTAGCATCAATGGCAAGAAGGCTCAGAGTGGCTGGGGAAAGAAAATTGAATTTTCAAATCCACAAAGCTGAGGGAAACAGAGTAATGGAATGCCGTTTACATTAGCCCTTCTAATGGGAATAGTAAATAACTCAAGCCAATACTAAGATGTTCTGCCTGGTGTCCTTTTTTTTTATTCTACTTAGAGAATTAATGTTTACAGATGACTTTTATAAGTGAAACATGTTTCTCCCCCAAAGACAGTGCATTTTTTATTAAGTTACAACATACCAAAATATTAGTTATAAATAAAGTTGCCAGCTGACAAATGGATTGTGAAAATTTTTTGATGCATCAAAATAGCCAGCCTGTAGAGAACAAGCCTTAATGAAATGCATGTACTTCTAAATCTTGTTATCACACCATCTTAGGGCCAAGCACTATAAAACTCCCCAAGGTTACCATGTTAATGAAATATGCATGCAGGATCAAGTATGACCTACTGTGAGGCCACTGTTCAGCTGACATTGATAGGATCTTGAATGGAAGGACAGATGAAGTTGACAAATAATTCAACAAGCAATGGAAAGCAATGAAAGATTTTGAGAAAGAGTGATGTTATCAAAGAGCATAAAATGGAGTTACCAGGTAGACCAGGTATGAGTAAGAACTTCAGGTGACTATTAGGTGTTTTCCTAAAGATTGCAGTCCCTGAGTGTAAACTCAGAAATTCAGATAGGCACCTATGTGTTGCAAAATGCTGAGATAATTTTTCTTCTTAATCTACCATCCTGGCTGTGCATGAATGTTACCAGCTGAAATTCCAGCCTATAGGATATAATACAAGCCTGTCTGTCTGTTTTACCCAATCCAGTGAAATCTATTTAAATGCTGTAATTAAGCTGTTCATTTTTATTTTGGGGCAAGTACTCTCAGTGTATGTCTGTTTAATTGATTTAAACAATTCTGTAGAGATTGATTTTAGACCATCTGAATACCTGGATGATTATTTGTTAATAGAGGAGTTTCTCTTCTGAGCTTAGGCAATTGATACAATTTTTTTCATTTTCTTGCAATAATTATTTTATTGTTGTTCAATTACAGTTGTCTGCATTTCCCTCCCACCACTCCCCTCCACCCCAGCCAAACCCACCTCCCTACCTTTCTTCCACTCTCCCCCTTGGTTTTTCCATGTGTTCTTTCAGGAAGGGTTCCTGAAAACCCTTCCCCTCATTATCCCTGCCCAACTTCCCTATGGTTACTGTCAAATTGTTCTTAATTTCTATGTCTCTAGTTATATTTTGCTTACTTTTATCTTTTGTTGATTATGTTCCAGTTGAAGGTGAGATCATGTGATATTTGTCCCTTACTGCATGGCATATTTCACTTAGAATAATGCTCTCCAGTTCCATCCATGCTGTTGCAAAGTGTAGGAGCTCCTTTCTCTCTGCTGTATAGGATTCCATTGGGTAAATCTACCATAGTTATTTTTTAATGTTATTGAGAGAAATTTTATTTATTTATTTATTTATTTATTTAAATTTTATTTTAATCGCTGCTCAAGTACAGTTTTCTGCATTTTGCCCCCATCCCAGCCCATCCCCCAGCCCTCCCTACCTCCCTCCCATTTCCACCCCCCATTGTTATTGTACATATGTCCTTTATATTTGTTCCTGCAAACCATTCCCCTTTTCCCCTGAAATTCCTTCACCTCTCCCCTGTGGTCACTGTTAGCCTGTTCTCAATTTCAGTGTCTTTGGTTATATTTTGCTTGTTTGTTTGTTCTGTTTAGTAGGTTCCTGTTAAAGGTGAATCATATGGTATTTGTCTTTCACTGCCTGGCTTATTTCACTTAGCATAATGGAATTTCCAGTTCCATCCATGCTGTCTCAAAGGGCAGGAGCTCCTTCTTTCTTTATGCTGCTGCATAGTATTCCATTGTGTAAATGTACCATAGTTTTTGGATCTATTCATTTACTGATGGGCACTTAGGCTGCGTCTAGCACTTGGCTATTGTAAATTGTGCTGCTCTGGTCATTGGGGTGCATAGGTTCTTTTGGATTGGTGTTTCAGGGTTCTTAGGATAGAATCCCAGCACTGGAATTGCTGGGTCAAAAGGCACTTCAATTTTTAGTTTTCTAAGGGAATTTATACTGTTTTCAATAGTGGCTGCACAAGTCTGCATTCCCACCAACAGTGCACTAGGATTCTTTTTTCTCCACATCCCCTCCAACACTTGTTTGTTAATTTCTTCATGATGGCCATTTTGACCTGTGTGAAGTGATATCTCATTGTGGTTTTACTTTGCATCTGTCTGATGGCTAGTGATGCTGAGTATCTTTTCATTTGTCTCTGGGCCCTCTGTATGTCCTCCTTGGAGAAGTGTCTGTTCAAATCTTTTGCCTATTTTTTAATCACATACTTTTTTTTTTTCCTGAAGTGGAGTCGTGAGAATTCTTTATATATTTTGGAGAAATATACAAAGATACCTCTTGTCTGAGGTGTCATTGGCAAATATGTTTTTCCATATGGTTGGCTCTCTTTTCATTTCAATGCTGTTTTCTTCAGCCATGCAGAAGCATTTTAGTTTGATGAGGTCTCATTTGTTATGCTTCCCTTTATGCCCCTTGCTTTATGGGACATATCTGTGAAGATGCTGTTGCATGGAATGTCAGATTTTCTTACCAATGTATTCCTCTAGGACTTTTACAGTGTTATGACTTATATATGTCTTTTTTAAAAGATTTTATTTATTTATTTTTTAGAGAGGGAAGGGAGGGAGAGAGAGAGAGAGAGAGAGAGAGAGAGAGAGAGATCAATGTGCAGTTGCTGGGGGCCATGGCCTGCAACCCAGGCATGTGCCCTGACTGGGAATCGAACCTGCGATGCTTTGGTTCTCAGCACGCGCTCAATCCACTGAGCTATGCCAGCCAGGGCAACTTATATATGTCTTTATCCACCTTGAATTTATTTTTGTGAATGGTGTAAGTTGGTGATCAAGTTACATTTTTTTTTTGCTTGTAGCTGTCCATATCTCCCAACACCATTTGTTGAAGAGGCTATTTTTGCTCCAATTTATGCTGCTGTCCCCTTTCTCAAATACTAACTGACCATAGAGACTTGGGTTTGTTTTTTCTGGGATCTCTGTTATATTCCATTGGTCTATGTGCCTGTTTTATGCGAGTACTAGGCTGTTTTTATTACAGTGGCCTTGTAATACAGTTTGATATCAGTATTTTGATCCCTCCTACATTGCTCTTCTTTCTGAAAATTCCTGCAGCTTTTTGGAGTCATTTATGGTTCAACATAAATTTCTAAAATGTTTGTTCTATATCTGTGAAATATGTCATAGATACTTTAATAGGGATTACATTGAATCTATAAATTGCTTTGGGTAGTGTGGACATTTTCATGGTGTTAATTGTTCCAATCCATGAGCATGGTACATGCTTCCATTTGTTTGTGTCTTCCTTAGTTTCTTTCTTCAGTGTTCTATGGTTTTCTGATTATAGGTCTTTTACCTCCTTGGTTAGGTTTATTCCTACATGCTCTATTTTTCTTGTTGCTATATCAAATGGGATATATTTCCTGATTTCTATTTCTGATGTTTCACTGTTGGTGTACAAAAGTGCCTTTGATTTATGAATATTGACTTTGTACCCCACTGCTTTTCCCAGGTCATTTATTAGGTTTAGTAGTTTTTTGGTGGAATCTATAGGATTTTCTATGTACACCATCATGTCATCTGCAAACAGTAATAGTTTTGCTTCCTTCTTTCCAATTTAAATGTCTTTTATTTCTTTTTTTTGTCTGATTGCTGTGACTAGAACTTCCAGTACTGTGTTGAATAGGAGTGTTGAAAGTGGGCATCCTTGTCTTATTCCTGATCTTAGTGGGAACGCTCTAAGTTTTTGTCCATTGAGTATGATGTTGACTGTAAGTCTCTCCTGTATGGACTTTATTGTGTTGAGGAATTCTCCCTCTATTCCCACTTTGCCGAGCATTTTTATCATAAGTGTGTGCTGTACCTTATCAAATGCTTTTTGCACATCTATTGATATGATCATGTGATTTTTGCCTTTTGTGTTGTTTGTGTGGTGTATTATGTTTATTGATATGCTAATATTGTATCATCCTTGCATCCCTTAGATGGATCCCACTTGGTCATGTTGTATCATCTTTTTCACATAATGCTGGATGCATTTTTCCAATATTTTGTGGAGGATTCTAGCATCTATGTCCATCAGCTATATTGGCTTGAAGTATTCTCTCTTTGTTATGTCTTTATCTGGTTTTGGGATTAGGATGATGTTGGCTTCATAAAAACAGTTTGTGAGTCTTTCCATCTTCTTGAATTTTTTGGAATAACCTGTGATGGGTAAGGTTAGCTCTTCCTTAACTGATTTGTAATGTTCTCCTGTGAAACCATCTGGTCCAGGACTTTTGTGTGTTGGAAGCTTATCAAGTACTGTTTCAATTTCATCAGGTGTTATTGGTCTGTTCAGGATTTCTGCATCTTCTTTTCTCAGTTTTATAAGATTATATTTTTGTAGAAATTTGTTCATTTCACCTAGGTTTTCAAATTTCTTGGCATATTGCCCTTCATAGTAATTTCTTACAATCCTTTCTATTTCTCTGGTGTCTGTTGCAATCTCTATGCTTTCCGATTGTTCTTATTTGGGTCCTCTCTCTTTTTTTTTATTTTATTTATTTATTTTTAGAGAGGGGAAAGGAGGGAGAAAGAGAGAAGGGAGAGAAACATCAATGTGTGGTTGCCTCTCACATGGCCCTCACTGGGTCCTGGCCCGCAACCCAGGCAGGTGCCCTGACTGGGAATCAAACCTGCAATTCTTTGGTTCCCAGCCCACGCCCAATCCACTGAGCTATGCCAGCCAGAGCTCTCTTTTTTTCTTGATGAGTCTGCTTAAAGACATTGATTTTGTTTAACTTTTCAAAGAACCAGCTTCTGGACTCATTGATCCTTACAATTGTGCTTTCAGTCTCTATATAATTTTATTATACTCTGATCTTGTTTATTTCCTTGCTTTTACTTGCTCTGGGTTGTCTTTGTTGTTGTTCCTCGAGTTCTTGTAGGGGCAGGGGTAGGTTGTTTATTTGAAATGTTTTTACCTTATTTAGGTAGGGTACATCACTATTAACTTCCCTCTCAGGACAAGCTTTGCTGTGTCCCATAAGTTTTAGGCTGTTGTGAGTTCATTTTCATTTGTTTCCAGAAACTTTTTGATTTCTTCCCTAATCTCATTTTTTACCCAGTCATTGTTTAATAGCATGCTATTCAATCTCCATGATTTTGAGTGTTTTGGAGTTTTCTCTTTGAGGTTGGTTTCTAGTTTCAGTCCCTTGTTCTTGAAAAAAATGCTTGACATGATGTCAATTTTCTTGAATTTGTTGAGGCTTGTTTTGTGTCCTATTATGTGTTCTCTCTGAAAATGTTCCATGTGCATTTGAAAAGAAACTCTATTTTGCTTCTTTGGGAAGAAAGGCTGATATATTTTTGTTAAGTCCATTTTATCTAGGACATTATTCAATGTCACAATATCTTTGTTCTTATTTTGTTTGGAAGATCTGTCCATTTTTGACTGTGGGGTGTGAAAATCTTGTACTATAATTGTGTTGTTGTCAAAATCTTTCTTGAAGTCTTCAAATATTTTCTTTATGTATTTGGGTGTTCCCATGTTAGGTGCATATATATTTACTATGTTTATGTCTCCTTGATTGATTATTCCCTTGGTTATTATGAAGTCACCTTCTCAGTCTCTTCTTATGGTTCCTTTTTTGAAGTCTATTTCATCCGATATGAGTATTGCTACCCCAGCTGTTTTTTTTTTTTCCTGTCCATTTGCTTGGGATATTTGTTTCTAGACCTTCACTTTCAGTCTGTGTAGGCATTTTGTTCTGTGGTGGGTCTCGTGTAGGCAGCATATATGTGGGTCATGTTTTCTTATCCACTCCTTTATTCTGATTCTTTTGTTTGCAGCATTTAACCCATTTACATGTAAGGTTATTATTGATAGGTACTTATTCATTGCCATTTTTTCATACCTGTGTTCCTCTCTCTTTCACTGTTTTTCTTCCTGTTCTTAAAGTAAACCCTTTAGCATCTCCTGCAGAGCTGGTTTAAAGGTCATATATTTTTGAGTCTTCTTTTGTCTGGAAATCTCCTTATTTGGCCTTCCATTTTACATAAGAGCCTTGCTAGATAAAGTAGTCTTGGTTACAGGCCTTTGGTTTTCATTACTTGCAATATATCTTGCCATTCCCTTCTGGCTTGGAATGTTTCCATTGTGAAGTCAGCTGCTAGTCTTATCGTGGCTCCCTTGTATGTTACTTCCTTTTTTTCCCTTGCTGCCTTTAAGATTCTCTCTTTATCTTGGAATTTTGCCATATTTTTCCTTTTTAAAATGTATTTTATTCATTATGATACTACAGTTGTCCCATTTTCTGCCCTTCACTCCCCTCCACCCAGCACACCCCCTTCCCATCCACATTCCCAAACCCCCTTGGTTCATGTCCATGGGTCATACATATAAGTTCTTTGACTTCAACATTTCCTATACTATTCTACCCTCCCCCATTCTATTTTCTACCTACCATTTACGCTACTTACTCTCTGTAAATTGTTTCCCTCTCTCCCCTTCCCACTCCTCTGTTGAAAGCCCTCCATGTGATCTCCAATTCTGCAGTTTTGTTACTGTTCTAGTTGTTTGCTTAGTTTGGGTTTGTTTTCGTTTTAGGTGTGGTTGTTAATGATTGTGAGTTTGCTGCCATTTTATTGTTCATATTTTTTATCTCCTTTTTTCTTAGATAGATCCCTTTAACATTTCATACAATAAGGGCTTAGTCATGATGAACTCCTTTAACTTGACCTTATCTGAGAAGCACTTTATCTGCCCTTCCATTCTAAACAAAAGCTTTGCTGGATAGAGCAATCTTGGATGTAGGTACTTGCCTTTCATGGCTTGAAATACTTCCTTCCAGTACCTTCTTCCCTGTAAGATCTCTTTTGAGACATCAGCTGACTGTCTTATGGGCACTCCTTTGTAGGTAACTGTCTCCTTTTTTCTTGCTCCTTCCAGTATTCTCTCCTTAATATTAATCTTGGCTAATGTAATTATGATGTGTCTTGGTGTGTTCCTCATTGGGTCCATCTTCTTTGGGACACTCTGAGCTTCCTGAACTTCCTGAAAATTTATTTTCTTTGCCAGATTGGGGAAGTTCTCCTTTATTATTTTTTAAAATAACTTTTCCACTTGTTGCTCTTCTCCTTCTCCTCTGGTATCCCTATAATTCACATGCTGGAACATTTCAACACGTCCTGGAAGTTCCTAAGCCTCCCCTCATTTTTTTTTTGAATTCTTGTTTCTTCATTCTTTTTTGGTTGGATGTTTCTTTATTCCTTCTGGTCCACACTGTTGATTTCAGTCCCAGTTTCCTTCCCATCACTATTGGTTCCCTGTATATTTTCCTTTATTTCACTTAGCATAGCCTTCATTTTTTCATCTAACTTGCAACCAAATTCAACTACTTCTGTGAGCATCCTGATTAGCAGTGTTTTGATCATTGCATCTGATAGGTTGGCTATCTCTTCATCGCTTAGTTGTATTTTTTCCAGAGCTTTAATCTGTTCTTTCATTTGGGCCAATTTTTTTTTTCTTGACATGCCTGTTACATAGTGAGGGGTGGATCCTTTGTCATTCACCCAGGTGGGGTAACCCACATTCCTGTGTTTTGATGTTGTATGTGGGGAAGGGGTCTGAGAGGGAGCAATGGTGCTTGCTCTGTTCTCTGCAGGATTTCAATCACTTCCCCCTCTTCCCACAGCAAATTGGGCTCTTCTGGTGCTGATTCCAGTGTGGATGGGTTTGCATATATTCTAGGACCCTGTGGGTCTCTCCAATGAATTCTCCTGTGAGGCTTAGAGTTTCTCCCACTGCCTCAACCCCCACAGGTGTTTCCAATCAATGGTTTGAGTCTTCATTTCCCCATGCTGGGGCCCTGGGTTGTGCAGTCTATCCTGCTCCCCTGTTGTTTCTCCCGGTTTATCTGCATGTGAATGTGGGACCACCCAGTAAAATCCACGACCTCACCGGTCTTCCTGCTGCTGCCTTGCAAGCCAGCTTCAGCCTTTCATGCCCTGCTCCACAATCCGCTGCCTCACTGTGTCTGCCAGCTGCTGCTTGCCCACCCCCATGCCCCAGCCACCTCCTTGCTGCCAGTCCTTTCCTCCCGGCTGCCTGTCTCTGCCCCTCCTGGTCTGGATGAATGTGTCTTCTTTAACTCCTTGGTTGTCTGACTTCCATACAAGTCAATTTTCTGTCAGTTCTGTTTGTTTTTTTTTGTTTGTTTGTTTGCTCATTTTTAAATTATTGTTGTCCTTCTTTTGGTTGTGCAAGGAGGCACAGAGTGTCTACCTGCACCTCCATCTTGGCCATAAGTCAGAATTTTGACATTTTAATTATGATGTGTCTTGAAGTGGGCCTCTTTGGGTTCCCCTTGATTGGGAGTCTCTGTGTTTCCTGGATTTGTGTGACTTTCTCTTTCATCAAATTAGGGAAGTTTTCCATCATTACTTTTACAAACAGGCTTTCTATCCCTTGCTCTTCTCTTTCTGGTGTCCCTATTATATGGATATTATTACATTTTATGTTGTCCTGGATTTCCTATAACCCCTCTTCATTCTTTCTGAGCCTCTTGTCCTTGTCTTGCTCTTTCTGGGTGTTTTTCCTACCTTGTCCTCCCTCTGGCTCATCCAATCCTCCACTTTGTTGAGTCTGCTTTTGATTCCTTCTACTGTGTTCTTCAGTTCAGAAGTTGTATTCTTCCTATCCTGTTGTCCCTTGTTGATAGTTTCTATTTCCTTTTTCATGTTTATATAGTTTGCAGTGAGTTCATTGTAGTTTCCCTATAGTTTTTGGTAATTCTCTGTGAGCTCATTGAGCTTCCTTATGACCATTGCTTTGAACTCCATATCTGATAGTTGACTTGCCTCTATTTTATTTAGCATTCTTTCTGAGGCTTCCTCCTTTCCTTTCATTTGAGGACCATTTCTTTGTCTTCCCATTGTTTGTTTGTGTTCACTTGGAGGAGGAAGGCAAGATGGTTTAAGACAGTGGGAATATATTCTACGGTATTCACAGTACCAAACCAAAGAGAAGAAATAGTTGATCCTTTGGATATGTATAGTGTTAACCATGGTATTTCAACCAACTAGCCACTTTTTAGAAAGGGCGGAAAAAAGATAAGTCTCTTGTTGAGTGGGGGGAATGACTGTGAGTTGGATCTAAAAAGCTGTGAGCTTACGGGAGGTCAGATTATGAGGTACAGTGAGAGCAAAGGATAAAAAAATAGATGCAGTGTGTGAGAGAATAGGGTTAACCACAACAGTATTGAAGTTCTGGAAACAGTGAAGTGAGCTATGATCTGAGAGGGCTGCTGTATAATATTTACAATTGTAATCAACCACAGTTATTTACAATAGTAATGGAGCAACAATCATAGGACAGAATCTGTATGATCTGAATAACAAGAATAGGAAGTACAGGAGATAGAGTAGTGTGGTATTGGAAAACAAGTTAAATGAAAGTCGAAAAATTTAAAATACACTATGAAAGAGAGAACAAGTGAAACCAAAGAATGCAATTTAACAAACCAAGCAAAGAAGACTAAACAAAAGAAAAAATACTAATAAAATTAAAAAGGAAAAATAATCAAATGCTAGTAATACAAATATACAATAACTTGCAAGTTCTCTGGAGTAGCAAAGTGAAATTTGTCTCACTGTCTCAGCCATTAGAACAACTCCTCTTTGGGTCTAACTCTTGTCTGTTCACAGCTCCAGGTTTTATTGTCTCACTTTTAGTGGGGGTGGGGGGAAGGAAAGAAGAAGGAATAAAAAAGGAAAGAAGGAAAGAAAGGAAGAAGGAGTTTATAATTTAAAAAAAATGAAGACTCCTGCTGTCTTTAATGAAGCCAAACCAGTTTTGCTGGTCTTCCTGGCTGCAGCAGGCTGAGGAGGGATTGGTGGGGTTGGACTCAATCTGCCTCTAAATGGCAAGGTCAGATGTGGTCCATCCCTAGGGCTGCGGGCATGAGCACTGGCCTCTGCTGCTGGGGTGGAACCGGCAGCATCTGGGCCTTGGGTTTGGGTGTACACCATTTCCAAACTATAGGCACATGTGCTTAGCCTCCACCACTGGGGCAGAATGGGCAGCCTCAGGGCCATGGGCTCAGGAGTGTTCCCCAGGTCTGCTGGCTTGAGACCTCAGCCTCTGCCACTGGGGTGGTACTGGCAGCCTCTGGGCTGCAGGTTTGGGTGTTCATTGTCCCTGTGGTTTCCGGCGTGAGTGCTCAGCCTCCACTGCTGCAGTGGCAGCCAGGGTGGGGAGTGGCTTGGTCGGTGGCACACCTCCAGGGGCTGGGGCCAGGGTTAGGGGCATAGTCACAGCTCTGGAAGTAGAGGTGGGCCCAGGACTGAGGTTGTGGAGGCTGCTTGGGTGCACCTGGGTGTGGTGAGGGTGGCTACCCTGGGAGAATTCCCCAAACAGCCACTGAGTGCCCCTTTTTTCCTCTTTTTATTTTTGAAAAATTCCTCCTGCTTAAGCCTGCCACACCAAACAAGCCCCTGGCCTCTCACACAGCCCAACTCTCCAGCCAGACTGTGGACTATCCATGTCAGGGCCTGGCACAGCCCAATTCTTCCCATCCTGTGTCCACATTTCCAGAGGGTGCACACCGCCCATGTGTGTTCACCACCTCCTCCTTATTCACCTTCTGACTTCAAGCATCCAGGTCCATCCTAGCACTGCTCAAGCCTTGTTTGGCACGGGAAGGAGACATTGACCTGGCTCTCTCCCAAAAATCTTGTGGCAGACCAGGTTGGTGCTGGGGCTGGGCCCACAGCCGCCCTGGTCCCGTTGCTGATCCCAGGGACCTTATTCCTGAAGCACTCTCCTTACTGTCTGATTTTTCAATGTTCTCTAGAGTTTTGGCCTCCAATCTTCATCTATGCTGGGATACCATTGGCTGTTCACTCTGTCCCTCAAAAGATTGGCTAGGTGTTTCACACATGCACAGGGAGAAGTGGACTCTGCTCCCATCTATCTTGCCTCCATCTTCCAAACCTCCAATTGATGCAATTTAACAATACATGCCATTAGGTTAAGGAATAGCTGTGTCTCATAAAATAGAACTATGAAAAATAAAAATAAGGTAAAACACAGAAGCACAAAATCAACAACAATCAATTGCTCTTCTATCTTGTTTCCATAATGCCTAATATACAGTTATTTGAAATTTTGTGAATGTTTGCTTTTCTCTTTTTATCAAGAAATGTATGGTATAGGCCTATCTTTGGTGTATCTGCTAGTAGAATATGAGAGGAGAAACATATATAAGCAGTATGTGTCCCTGCCGTATACAGTAGTACTAATCAAATCACATTTTATGCTTGAGTGGCAGCATTATTATTAAGGAAAAAAGCAGTACCTGAATACATAGTATTGTAAAATAAGTCTGCTGTTACAATATCTCTAGGCCAGGGGTGTCAAAGTCATTTTCACTGGGGGCCACATCAGCCTTGTGGTTGCCTTCTAAAGGCCAGAATAATTTTAGGACTGTATAAATGTAACTACTCCTTAACTGTTAAGGAGTTAAACTTATATTTGGCCCTTTAAAGTCAACTGCGAGGCTGATGTGGCCCCTGGTGAAAATGACTTTGACACCCCTGCTCTAGGCTATCTGACTTCTCATTTTGACAGTCTCAACAAAAAGGAAACATAGTAATGCATTTAGATTATTTTCTGTAAAATTTGGGGGGTAGTTATTGTCATAACTCTGTATAAAACTATTCAGAGAATGCTTCTTAAAAGCTCAAAAGGTTCTCTGAATTTTTTAATAAATGTATTATATATATATCTATTGCACTAGAACAACAGTTAATGATATGTAATTACTGAGGCAGAATTACCTTATCAAAGAAATTTCAGCACTATATAAAAGATGGTTAGTAAGTTTTCCAAGTATCTTATGTGTGTCATTTTCTCCCTAAAATAATATGATATTATGTATGTCTTGGAGAGTGGGCAGCCACTTTCCTTCCTTTCTTCTTTTCTTTCTTTCCTTCTTTCTATTTATTTTTCATAACTCTAAATTTTATGGTTTACATAATTCAGTATGGTCCCCAAGTCACATCACCATCAGTACAGTGAAAACGTTCTCTCAGCCCTGGCTGGCATAGGTCAGTGGATTGAGCGCAGGCTGCGAACCAAAGTGTCGCAGGTTCAATTCCAGTCAGGGTACATGCCTGGGTTGCAGGCCACAGCCCCAGCAACTGCACATTGATGTTTCTCTCTCTCCCTATCTCCTTCCCTATCCTCTCTAAAAATAAATATTTTTTAAAAAAATCTTTAAAAAAAGTTCTCTCTATAACAGAAAGGTAAAATCTTTGTTTTTTGAGGAAGATAGATTTAATGAGTGAGCAAATACGAGCATGTCTTTAGCCTGATTATCCTTCCTGAGGAAATAAATTTGCTGCTTAGCAGGATAGTATGAATATGACAAATAAAGCTGGTAATGAAAGAAGAATAAGCTCATAAACACTGCTTGGAATGAGAGAAATGCCTTCTAGCTGGGCGTATATTTTCTTAAGATGCCATGTAATGGAGGAAACACACATAGGGTAGCATCCTTAGGACTTCCCCTATACAAGGTCAAATGTTAGTGAAGATGCAGAGAACCTCTGATGAAGTGGAATATAAATGGAGAGACTTCTCATGAAAGAGCCACCTGCAAAATAGAGATGTTTCCTAGGGTGTGTGTGTGTGTGTGTGTGTGTGTGTAGATAGAGAGAGAGAGAGGCAGAGATAAAGAGGAAGAGGAGAGATATTTCAGTGTGTGCACATTTACTAGTGCCCTCAAAGAACCTCAGGCTCTCTAGCCTCTCTACTACCAACACCAACCTTTAAGAAGGTTCAAGGCAGAGGTCTGTGGGAAAGTAGGGCTGTCTCTCTGGTTGGACCAGACACGTCAGTATCTAAACACATCAAAATCTTCATCAAGTAGAACTTTCCAGACAAAAGTATTCTGTTCATTCCAGAACTATTCATAATTCGGAGAGAAGAATAGAGTGCTTCCTGAAATCCTCATTGGAATAACTGCGTAGGTTTGATACTGCAAACTTGTTGCTAAATATTCTATGGCCATAAAAATTAATGCACCAACACCTGTGTGGAAAAAAGTAAAAATCAAGATATACTGCATTTGTGTAGCATGTTATGGCTTCTAGAGCATTTCCGTGTGTGTTCCCTATTCACAACCAACCTTGACGTGGACAGGGCAGGAATGATTATGTTTTGACATGATCACCACCTCGCTAATGTCATGATGATGGCAAGTGAAAAAGTGAGGAGTAGAACCCAGGCTTTGGATTTCTAGCCCATTACCTCTCATCATGCCATATTGGAGTATATTTTTAATATTTCAAATAAGTTTATCATTTTATACTACTGCTTTCTTAATGGCAAGATAAGTATCACATTAGGGAAACATGGAAAAACAAGTAGGATACAGGTTTTAAAAAGTATATAGACATTAAAAATTAAAGCAGAGTAAATGTTAACTATTTAGCCTCTATTTTCTAATCAGTTTAAATAACTTTAATGCATGTTTTTAAACTGAAAATTAACTTTAATGCCAATATGGAACCCTCTTAATGCTTGGTGAATTATACTATATCATTTCATTTTAATTTCCTTTCTTTTGTAGAGTATCTGACATTCTGGCACACATATGTGGAAGTTGGAATTATCTTTCCATGTTACAATATACAAGGAGAAAATTCCATGGAAATTTTGTAGATTAATTCTTATACCCTAAAGATACATATATTTTTTCAAATGAATTATTTACTTTACCTTCCTTCAAATTCTCTTTATTTAATAATTTTTAATTGAGTGCTTAAAACAAACTCAATTTACAATAAAAGTGAAGAACAGAAATTGTGAGCTCTGTCTCATGTTGGGTGAACACTCCCTGTGACCCTTTAGTTTAAAGATTAAATGTAATGGGCACACACAGAGATGACATGAGCACATCTGACTGAAACTAAGGTTAAACTAAAGCTGTTGAGACTTTGAGGTGATTTTAAGTTAATTTCTAAAGAAAAGAGAACCTCTTAGCATATACATTTTCAGTCAATAGCAAAACAACCCAGAAAAGGTAATTTCAATGAAAGTATTTTTGCCCAATTGCTGTATAAAGACATATGTTTCAAAGAAACTGGCCTTCAACATGGTTATGTGCCTCCTGATCAGAGGAAAATAACTAGGTCTACTCGACAGTCTTGAAGCATAGACAAGAGAGGACATTTTTCAAAAAACATGTCATTGTATCAAAGTGAGGTTAAACAATGTCACTTAGCTTTTTCCCACCCCCTTCTTCTGTATGCTCATGCTATAGCATCCAGTATGCTTTAAAAGAGAACCACATGGACGCCACACCCATTACTTTATGTTACCTAAGTCTTCAAGAATTCACTTGGCTTATTTCACTTAGCATAATACACTCCAGTTTAATCCATGCTGTTGCAAAGGGTAGGAGCTCTTCCTTTCTTTCTGCTGGTGGGTGTAAAATGAAGACAACTGCACTTGAGCAACAGTTAAAGTTAAAAAAAGAACAGACTTGGTTGGATTTTAAGGGATTTGCAAAAGTGGACTAATGTAATTTTTTTAAACATGTCTTCAACCCACTATCATACCCTACTCCAAATCAGCCAGGATTGTGGTGAAAAGTTGGTAGAAAAGGTAGATATGTGTCTCTGTGTAAAGGTCAATGTCCAGCTCTCACTTCTCATCAGCATCAGCCTCTTCATTTCAGCATTCTTTACAGGAACATTTAGGATATCAATACTAATATATTTAAGATACTAATACTAATATATTTAGGATTTTAGGATATTAATAGTAATATATTCAGGGCATTAGGATTTAAAATATTAATACTAATGTCTCCTAAAGATACTAGTATTGATATCCTAAATACATGTGAGATATGACTTGGGCCAACAAGGCACATATATTTTGTGTTATCATTTTTATCTGTTACTTCACTCTATTTTTCTCAGTATTCTACCACTTGCCAAATTTCAAGCTCAGGCACAGATGGTGAGAAAATGATTTTTGTCTACCAAGCAAAAAAAAAAAAAAAGGCCCAAATATTAACAGTTATTTAACAACAGAACCCGACTTATTAGAGCAGGGCTTGGATTTCCAACAGTAATGTCTAAATTTAGAAAGAGTTTTATTTAAAAAATACTTCAAAGTACTTTGAGTTATTGTTATTCATTGAAGGATTCATCATGTTTATGCACTTGCCACCTAGAATGTCAAGCCCCATGTTAAATTTTAAATTGTTTCTGTTACAACCAGTTGTCTTTGCTTTCTGTTTCACAGCAGTATGCCCTTTGTCTCTTAACCTTCATTCACCTCAAATATTCATAGATAAAGAGGTCCCTAAATGGATACTTTTTAAAGTATCTGAAGAATCGTGAGGTTGTCAAACCACTGCTTCAATGCTCCTTACATTAAATGTCATTTCTATAGCCTGAAAAAGTTTAGCAGAGTACAAGTTTGGTTTTGATTACATAATTATGCTACACAAATATGAAAAAATCACTAAAACCTCCAGGTGCTTAAACAGTTTGATAGGCTGTAGCCATTCTGCCATCAGCACCCCTAGCTGTGTTGCTTAGCAACATTTTAATTCCAGAATTGAAGGAGATGCCTTCCCTGTGGATAGGGAAACAGAAATAAAAGGGGTTTTGACAGATGATCTGAGTAGTTTCTTCTTTTTTAAAAGTACATTTTATTGATTATGCTATTACAGTTTTCCCAATTCCCCCCCCAGCCCTGTATCCCCCAACCCTCCAACATCCCCCCCTTAGTTCATGTTCATGGGTTGTACATATAGGTTCTTTGACTTCTGGGTTCCTATACCATTCTTAACTTCTCCCCAAACCAATTATGCTTCTTATTTCTGTACCTTTCCCTGCCATTCTTCTCCTCCCCCATCACACTGAAAACCCTGGGTGTGATGTCCATTTCTCTGATACTGTACCTGTTCTAGTTGTTTGCTTCATATTTGTTTTTGCTGTTGTTTTTAGTCTCTGTTGATAGTTGTGACTTTGTTGGCATTTTGCTGTACATAGTTTTTGATCTTCTTCAATTTCTTACATAAGACCCTTTAACATTTAATATAATAAGAGCTTGGTGATGATGAACTCCTTTAACTTGACATTATCTGGGAAGCACTTTATCTGCCCTTCCATTTTAAATGAAAGCTTTGCTGGATAGAGCAATCTTGTATGTAGGTCGTTGCTTTTCATGACTTCAAATATTTCTTTCTAGCCCCTTCTTCCCTGCAAAGTTCGTTTGAAGAACTCAGCTGATAGCCTTATGGGCACTCCTTTGTAGGTAACTCTCTCTTTTCCTCTTGCTGCTTTTAAGATTCTCTCTTTATCTTTAATCTTGGGTAACTTAATGATGATGTGCCTTGGTGTGTTCCTCTTTGTGTCCAACTTCTTTGGGACTCTCTCAGCTTCCTGGACTTCCTGGAAGTCTATTTCCTTTGCCAGATTGGAAAAGTTTTCCTTCATTATTTGTGAAAATAAACTTTCACTTTCTTGCTATTGTTCTTCTCTTTCTGGCACCCCTATGATTTGGATATTAGAACATTTAAAGTTGTCCTGGAGGTTTCTAAGGCTCTCTTCATTTTTTTGAATTCTTATTTCTTCATTCTGTTCCAGTCAGATGTTTATACCTTCCTTTTGTTCCAAATCATTGCTCTGAGTCCTGGTTTCCTTCCTGTCACTGTTGGCTCCCTGAATATTTTGCTTTATTTCACTTTATGTAGTCTTCATTTTTTCTTTCATTTTGCAACCAAGCTCAATCAGTTCAGTGAGCATCCTGATTACCAATGTTTTGAATTCCACATCAAATAGGTTGGCTATCTCCTCATTGCTTAGCTTTTTTCTCTGAACTTTTGTTCTGTTCTTTCATTTGGGCCATATTTCTTTGTCTCAGTGCACCTGTTAAGTTGTAAGGGAGTGGGGCCTTAGGTATTCACCAGAGCAGGGAAACTCCCCTGGTTGCACTGTGGCACTGTCTGTGGAGGAGGGGTCAGAGAGCAGCTCTCTGCTCTCTGCTGGGCTCTAGCCCCACTTTTCAACCAACTGTCATGTGAGACTGGGAATTTCTTTCAACATGGCAACCCCTGCTGTAGTCCACAGTCAGCTCTGAGTCTCATTCAGCAGCCCCACCCACACAGTCCACTGCTATGCCCCAGATTATCTTTGTCCACTCATCTGCCCATCTCCCTCCTACAGGTCTGGTTGACTGTTTCTTTAATTCCTTGGTTGTCAGAGTTCCATGCAGTTTGATTTTCTGGCACTTCTAGTTGATTATTATTTTTAGATTCGTTGTTATCCTCCTTTTAGTTGTGTGAGGAAGCAAAAGGTTTCTAACTATGCCTCCATCTTGGCCAGAACTTTCATTCTGTTTCTTCTAATATACTCTGAAGATCGCTAGCTCTTTTCATGAATGATAAATGGACAGTACGCAGATCAATGGGTTCAGCAAAAAACTGGAATCAGACTCCATGTCTAAAGTGATACAGGCTGAGAGGATCAGAGATTTCCTCATTTTGATGATTTGGTGTATGTTTACTTAAAGGTTCCACAGGAGGGCATTAACCTAAACATTCAGTCATCCTTTGCCCTTTTCTGATGTCTGCTAATAAAAATGATTTTAGAAATGGATACTTTAGCTTTTCTATCACGATGCAAATGTGGCCAGGTATCAGTTGTAGTGCATGGTAAATGGCTATTTACCACAGATTTTAAAATCCAAGATATATCCATGACCATTCTCTCTGCACCTACCTCCACCTCCCATCACAACCACACAAGTAGGCCCACACACAGGAAGGGAGATTAAAGTGAAAGGTGAGGAGAGGGGGATCCACTTGTGGATGTAAGTGTCCACTTGTATGAGAAGTGCTGAAGTTTCCAGACAGCCCTGACAATGATCACCTGTGTCTGAAGGGTGTACTTAGACAGGTAATCATGTTCCTCAGGAAAGGAAAATTGCTTTCTGTGCCTATGGTCTACTTATCTCCAGGAGCTTGCTTTAGTTAACTCCTTATCTTTCCAAAGAGCATTATATAGTGTTTATTGTTTTGGTAACTAGTTGAAAAGGTTATGCCTACTAATGTTGTCTCATTGCATTTTTTCTTCTGTTTACAGGCTGTTGAAAAGGCAAAACCTAAGAATAATCCTATGAAGTAAGTTACTTTTTTTATTAGTTGGAAACTTTAATTTGAATGGACTCTATGTATGTGAAAAATTAAGGTCATAAAATAGACCTTGAATTTTGACCTAGTCTCTATTCATGACAATTTGAAAACAAAAACAAAACAAGAAAAAATCTTTCCAGTAAGTCAGGGCCAGCTTTTATTGTTTTTCAGTAGCTCTGATGCTGAAGTGCCCTAAATTGTGCCTAGTTTACATAAATGAGTATATGCCATCCATGAATAGCTGCCAAATGCTATTATAATCATACTCAAAGCATAATACTTCAGTCTTGTGGATTTTGCACATGCTAAAAACATTACATTTTTTTCCTTTCTTTTTTATTTTAATCATTGTTCAAATACAGTTTTCTCCTTTTTACTCCCAACCCAGTCCCCCCTCCCACCCTCCCCACTTCCCTCCCATTACCACCCTCCCCTTAGTTTATGACCATGTGTCCTTTAAGTTTGTTCCTGTGAACCCTTCCCACTGTCCCCTTAAATTCCCTCTTCTCTCCCCTCCGGTCACCGTCAGCCTGTCCTCTATTTCAGTGTCTTTGGTTATATTTTGCTTGAAAAACATTACATTTTTAATGGAAGCCTTGGACCTATGACAGAGGCATAAATGGTTGCAAATGTACGAGGTGATTTTCAGCCACGTAGGCAGATTTGGCACCCTAGTCTTGTAACTCTTTTAATGAAAAGTTTGTGAAATACATTTAAACAAGGTTTTTATAGCTTACAGAGAGCTATTTCCAAGTAATTTTATAGTACAGCCTTAAATTATAAACAACCTACACAGCACTCTTTTAAATATAGTACATCTTAGACATGCTGTCTCTTCTAGAACAGAAACTTTCAAATTAAGAAGGATGTCTGTCTTGTCATTTAGGTTTGTGACATATGATTTCAGTGTTATGTTTCATACGAATCGTGCTAGCCATGTGGCCTAGAGAAGATCTCCTGTATTTGGTGGGTTAGTACAGGGCTTGTAATGTCACATCTCTAGAACCAATGTGTTAATTTATGTCACCTGACTTCCATTATAATGGGTACCGAATGCAGAAATGGGGAGTGCATTTATTTTTAATAGTTTCTGGGAGAATGGATCAGCTAATTCCAATGACAAGAAGGCTGCTCATTTTTGCAAAAGAATTAACTTCTCCCAAGTCACCAGGTTACTGTTCAGCACAGCATTATATGTAAATTCTAATTCTTTTCCCAAAAAGTTTGGTATATTTTGTTTTCAAATTTAGTTTTTCTTAGGCCACAGAGTATTCTCTGTCAAGCTTCTGTAGCCTGTGTATATATGTTGTCTGGAACTGTATTATGCTGTAGTTGTCCTATGGGAGTATTTTTAGGAGCTGCATTTGTCTATGGTTGTTTCATTGTGGATGAAATTTTCTCTGCAGCCTGATTTCTTCTGTGTCTATGCCCAGAAAGCTTATCTACTGTTAGCTTTTGGCTGGTGAGCTTTGTGGATCAGAGTATGGTGCTAATGAGGCCAGGGCCAAGATTTGTAGTCCCTGGGTGGGACATTAGTGATCTTTTCTCTTATTCGACTACACCCCTCCCTTTGGTCCATCCATATGTAAATATATGTGTTCTCCAGCTCACAAGGGATGAATCAAGGGCTGGAGGAATGTAAATCTAGGCCCTTGATGAGACAAACATCTGCAAGTTCAAGCCCTCTCAATAGGAAATTAATCCCAAACTCTGCTTTTGGGTGCCTAAGATTGGCAGTGTGTGGGGCTGCATTAGATTGTACTTTAATGGCAAGGAAGTGGGAGCAGTTTTCTCTCTGCTTCTTATGAGGATTCAACCCTACAGAAAATTAGTGTTTTATTCACTTTTATTAATTCAGTGCAGAATCTATGTAATGTCTAGCACTTTATGGAACATTGTAAAGAGAAAACAGGAAAACTAGAAGAGCCAAACAGTAATAGAATATGGAGCTTTATACTTTCACATTTTATATTTGAAAATTTGTTTAGTAATCAACCTACATCATAGTCATATAGTAAATACTTAGAATTGTCTTCTGTTTCAACAAGATACTGTTCTCAGTGTGAATTTGGTGTCCTATTGCAGTGGGGCTCACAATATCTAACTCACTTGCCTAGCTACAACCATCAGGACACTTTAAGTAGAGAGACTTCTTCAAGACCTCAACTCAGGGACAGGAATTTCAGAGCATGGTTCAATTACATGGCCAGAAGTGGAGTTTTAAAATATTTTTTGTGTAGTAGTCTTCTTTCCATTTCTGATACCTGCCAGAAAAATTCAGTTACATACAGATTATGGGGGTCCCAAATAGAGTAAGGTTCAACACATGTATGAATGAACAAGTAAGCAAATTGGACACATCCCAGAAAATAGTCTTTCAGGAGCCTGGCTTGGAGGTTTAGTAAGACTGGTGGCTCTACACTAGTGGAGTGTCAGATCAAAAGAGCCCATGTGTTCTAACTGACCAAGTTGTGCAGCCCTTTATTCTTGATTCATGCCACATGTAATATATTTACACATTGCTCTGGTTCATTCTAGCTTTTTTTGCCTCTGATCAGTACCTAGCTTGATTGTGTATGCAATTAGCATTTAATTGTTTGAGCATACAATGGAAAATTTGTACAGTCTTGTCAGAAAAAGTAGAGGTCTGGAGACGTCATTTACAACTAAGGTATGAACAGTTTGGTGAAAGTGATTATATGTGAGATTGGATATCATCATCCAGTGTTTGGCAAATGGTTGGGGAGGGGAAGTCAAAGAAGGATACTTTGTGGCATGTCGAAAGTTCAAATTTGTGTCTACAAAAAATGTTTTATTGGCACACAGCTATATTCATTTATTTCCACATTGTCTGTGGCTCCTTTTGTGCTACAGTAGCAGAGTTGAGTTGTTGCAACAGAGATCATATGGACTACAAAGCCAAAAATGTTTACTATGTGGCCTCTTACCAGATACGTTTGCTGACCCCTGCTTTAGCTGGTCAGGTAGAAAAAGGTCAGGTAAGTTTTTCCATGACTGTGAAGGTTAAACTATCAACCCCTTCTCTTTATGTCCTTTTAAAAAAAATTGAGTAGGTATTTGCTGAGCCCATATCGTGTGTTCTGGATTTTCTGAGGCTGATGTACCACCTAATGCTCATTCAGTGTAGAGACTACCCTTAAATCACTCTTTGAAAGATGTTTTGGATATGAGACCCATTGACCAGGCAGTGAGGCCTCATAAACCAGTGAACACATAACTAGAGTATACTATGTCCTTCAAGCTGTATGTATAAGGATATATTGCAAAATGTACATACACTTTCTAAAATTTCTGTTACTTCACAAGATCTAAGGCTAAGTAAGCTTTCAATTAGAGTGATGGTAAATGATTCACAATACCCATTTAGTTTCTGTATGTTCCTATCTAAATGTTGGCATTCCCCTCCCTATTTCTCAACTACTGTTCAGTTTCTTTTTAACACTTTCATGGATTTTAAGGCTTTTTTCATCACCATAGGAAGACCGTGGTACACATTAATTACACTTTACATAAAGAAGAAATTAAATTTATGCTTAGTGAATATAAGCATGTAATGTACCTGAATACACTAATGACTTTACCCTGAAACATTAAATATTACCTCTTAGGGTAAAAATCAAAATTGAATGTTCTTAAGATCAGTGGTCAGGACAAGAGATGCCAGTGTATGAGGGGGGACCCTAAAAAAGGAATTATCTCCTGGAGGGAATGCATCTTATGATACAGTCTTTACCCACTAGGTGAGTGTTCTAGGGACCCATCTATGTCAGTGTACCAGCTGGCGTTGTTGTGAGAGGTTGAATTTGGCTTTGGTGAATTTTTTTGAAGATTTTTTTTCAATATGTTTGCCCATTTCTTGATAACATATCTGCCCACACTGGGCTGAGTCTTCTGTAGTTTTGACCAAAAATCCTATGACCCCCATGTGCCACCCTCCCTATTTACCTGATCTCACTTCAAGTGACTTTTTTTTTGTTTCCTCAGATGAAAAAAGTCCACAAAGGGAAACATTTTGCCAATGTGGAAGAGGTGAAACAAAAAATGGTAAAAGCACTAAAAGGCATCAAAATTGATTCAAAAACTGTTTTGAGCAAAAAAAAAAATGTCTGGATAGGTATATTGCATCAAATAGAGAGTACTTCGAAGGTGACTGAAATTTAAACATGTAAGAATAAATACACATTTTTATAAATAAATTCTACTTTTGTGGGGCCCCCTCATATTGCTCCAACTATGAAAAAGATACTGGTATCAAAGTTTGTTTAGTATGTTCAAACTGTAGCTCTTTAATGTGTCAGAGAGCATTGCACTTGTATATTCACGTTCTGCAGCAATTATCTCCAAGATTGTATTGTGACAAGAAGGCCTAAGAGATGTACAGATTTCTTTTACCATATGTGACTTATCACATACATTTTTAAAAAGCACATTTGTATTATTAAGACATATGTGATAGTACACTTCTGCAAATGTCAATTGCTTTTGGCTAAAATCCATGCACTAATAAGTTGAGTTAAATCTAACTGAGGTTGACATCTGTTAAGAAAAGAAATAGGGAAAAGAGAGACGGAGTGCACAGTTGTCAAGCATAAAATTATTTATTTCTTATACATTTAACAACATTATAGCTGTCTTTTATAAATAAGGATCAGAATCCACTCTACTTAGGAAATCATAGCTTTATTAAAAACCAATCCATCTCATAGATACAGTGGTTTCATTATTTAAAAAGACAAATAGCCACAAAAATTATCCTGACCATGAATTTAGTGTATTACTCACCTATTCACTCATTGAATATATATTGAGGATCTATAGCATTCCCAGAACTGTGATGGATGGTAAGGGGATTAAAAAATATATATGGCACATTTCTTACCCTCGAGGAATTTAGAGTCCAGTTGGAGAGATATAATTGGTTTTCAAAGAACTGAATACAAAATAGAGATACATTTGTTGAGTGGAGGACAGGTAATGTATGAAGGAAGCTCTAAGTATAGAAAGTGCTTCTAGTTAACACTATTGGAGAATGGTTGAAGGAACATGATACATTTGCGCTAGGACTTTAAAAACTGCTGGACTGAGATACTAGTGCTGAGTTGGCAGGCAGTGAAAGTTTGGGTTTGAAGCCAAGGTACAGAGAAAATGGTGGCTTAAGGACCCTTGGAGCTTATCCAGGTGAAAGAGACTAGCTTAGTAGAGTAAAATAACATTGAAAAGCTCTAACTTATTACTGTGAATCATCAGTTAGTCTCCTAATTATTTAACATAAACACAGTCTATAAGACCTATGATCTACTCCTAAATCAAAACTAGCTTGAAGTCTAAAATTGGGCATGTCCTTTCCTTTCTACAGAACCTAGATAGATTATTTATATGGTTCTTACACCTCTGAAAAAATAAAGCTTAAAATCCTGTTTTATAATTATGCTTACTTTAAGGAATATTTGATATTAAAGTTTGCTTTTCATTTAATTTATTTTTTACTTTTGTTCAAGGACAGTTGTCTCCACTTTCTGATCACCACTTACCGCACCACAGCCATCCCCAACACCTACTCTCAATCCTACCACCCTTTGGCTTTTTCCATGTGCCCTTTATGCCTGTTCCTTACAACCCTTCCCCTCCCCCCCCCATTACCTTCCGACCTCCCCTCCAGTTACTGTCAGATAGTTCTTAATTTCAATGTCTCTGGTTATGTTTTGCTTGCCTGTGTGTTTTGTTGATGAGGTTCTACTTATAAGTGAGATCTTGTGGTATTTGTCTTTCAGTGTCTGGCTTATTTCACTTAGCATAATGCTCCCCATATCATATCCATCCAAGCTATCACAAAGTGTAGAAGCTCCATGTTTCTTTTTGCTGTGTAATATTCCATCATGTAAATGTAACATAATTTTTTCATCCACTTATTTACTGATGGAAACTTAGCTTGCTTCCAGCACTTGCCTATTGTAAATAGTGCTGCTATGAATACTGGGGTGCAAGGTTCTTTTGAATTGGTGTTTCAGGGTTTTTAGGGTATAGTCCCATGAGTGGAATTGCTGGGTCAAAAGCACTTCCATTTTTAGTTTTCTGAGGAAATTCCACACTTTTTTCCACAGAGGCTTCACCAGTCTGTGTTCCCAACAGTGTACCAGGGTTCCCTTTCCTCCACAACCTCGCCAGCACTTGTTTGTTGCTTTGTTTATGATGGTTATTCTCACCAGTGTGAAGTGGTATCTCATTGTGGTTTCAATTTGCATCTCTCTGATGACTAGTGATGCTAAGCATCTTCTCATATGTCTCTGTGTCCTCTATATGTCCTCCTTGGAGAAGTGTCTATTCAGGTATTTTACCATTTTTTTAATTGGGTTGTCTTTCTTCCTGGAGTAGAGTCATATGAGTTCTTTATATAGAAGACAGGTCAAACCCTTGTCTGAGGTATTGTTGGCGAATATGTTTTCCCATATAGTTGGTTCTCTTTTTACTTGAATGCTGTTCTCTTTAGCCATGCAGAAGCTGTTTATTTTGATGAGGTCCCATTTGTTTATTCATTCCTTTATGTCCCCTGCTCTAGAGGACATATCGATGAAAGGATCGCTGCATGGAATATCTGAGATTTTCCTGCCTATGTTCTCTTCTAGGACTTTTGTGGTGTCATGACATATATTTAAGCCTTTTATCCATCTTGAGTGTATTTTTGTGTTCAGTGTAATTGGTGGTCAAGTTCCTTTTTTTTTTTTTTAATACATGTAGCTGTCCAGATCTGACAACACCATTTGTTGAAGAGGCTATTTTTACTCTGTTTTAAGCTTCTGCCACCTTCGTTGAGTATTAATTGACCACAGAGGGTTGGGTTTCTTTCTGGCTTCTTATTCTGTTCCATTGATCTATGTGCCTTTTCTGATGCTAGTACCAGACCTTTTATATAACCATGGCCTCGTAATGTAGTTTGATGTCAGGTATTTTGACCCCTCTTGATTTATTCTTCTTTCTAAAAATTGCTGTGGTTATTCAGAGTTGTTTATGGCTCCATATAAATTTATGACATGTTTGCTGTATGTCTGTGAAATATGTAATTGGCATTTTAATAGAGATTGTATTGAATGTATAAATTGCTTTTGGTAGTATGGATATTTCCATATTAATTCTTCCAATCCAAGAACACTGTATATGCTTCCATTTATTTGTATCTTCCTTAATTTCTTTCTTCAGTGTTTTGTAGTTTTCTCAGTATATGTCTTTACCTCTTCAGTGAGGTTTATTACTAGGCATTTCATTTTTCTTTTTGCTATAGCAAATGGGATATTTTTCTGATTTCTATTTCTTTTATTTCATTATTGGTGTCCCAAATGCCTTTGATTTCTGAATATTAACTTTGTATCCTGCTGTTTTACCAAATTAATTTATTAGATCAATGAGTTTTTGGATAGAGTCCATAGGATTTTCTGTGTACTTTATCATGTCATCTGCAAACAATGGTAGTTATACCTCCTCCTTTCCAATTAGATGAGATTTATTTATTTTCCTTGTCCAATGACTGTGGATAGGACTTCCCATACTACGTTAAATAGTAGTGGTGAAAGTGGACATCCTTGTCTTATTCACGATCTTAGTGAGAAAGCTTATAGTTTTTGCCCATTGAGTATGATGTTGACTGTAGGTTTCTCCTATATGGCCTTTATTATGTTGAGGAATGCTCCCTCTATTCCTACTTTGCTGAGCATTATTATAAATGGGTGGTGTACCTTTTCAAATGCTTTTTCCATATCTATTGATGTGATCATGTGATTCTTGTCTTTCCTTTTATTTATGTGATATAGTTTGTTTATTGATTTGCTAATGTTGTACCATCCTTGTATCCCTGGGATCAATCCCACTTGATCATGTTGTAGGATATGTTTAATGTATTGTTGGATTCAGTTTGCCAGTAATTTGTTGAGAATTTCAGCATCTATGTTCATCATCAACATTGGCCTATAGTTTTCTTTCTTTGTTGTGTCTTTATGTGGTTTTGGAATTAGGATGATGTTGGCTTTGTAAAAAGAGTTTGGGAGTGTTCCATCTTGGATATTTTTGGAATAATCTGAGAGTATAGGGGTTAGGTCTTCCTTAAATGTGCTGTGAAATTCTGTGAAACCATCCCATCCAGGACTTTCATGGGCTGGAAGTTTCTTTGATTACTACTTCGATTTTACCAGGTGTTATTTGTCTGTTCAGGCTTTGTGCTTCTTGATTCAGTTTTGTAATATATTTTTTTCTAGAAATGTGTCCACTTCACTGAGTTTTTCAAATTTATTGTCATGGAGTTCTTCATAGTTATTTCTTAAAATCCTGTGTATTTCCACAGTATCAGTTGTAATCTCTCCTCTTTTATCTCTGATTTTGTTTATTTGGTGCTCTCTCTCTCTCTCTCTTCTCCTCTCTCTTTTAGTAAGGCTCTTTAAAGGTTTGTTGATTTTGTTTATCTTTTCAAAGAAACATTTCTGAATTTCTTGATATTTAGAATTGTTCTTATAATCTCTATATCATTTAATTTTTCTCTAATGTTGGTTATTTCCTTCCTTCCTTCTACATGCTCTGGGCTTTTTTTGTTATTTTCCTTCCAGTACTTGTAGATGTAGGGTTCAGTTATTTGAAATGTTTCTTTTTTATTGTTATTCAAGTACAGTTTTCTTCATTTTCCCTCAACCACTCCCACCAACCCCAGCCACCCCCACATTACAACCTCAACCCTACCCCCCTTTGGCTTTGTCCATGTGTCCTTTATATATCTTCATTGAAAACAATTCCTCCATTTGCTCCCATTATCCCTTCCCACTTCCCTTCTGGTTACTGTCATTTCTTAATTTCAATGTTTCAAGTTATATTTTTCTTGTTTGTTTGTGTTGTTGATTCAGTTCCATTTATAGGTGAGATCATATGGTATTTGTCTTTTGTAGGTAGGCCTGTGTCACTATGAACTTCCCTCTTGGAACTGCCTTCACTGTGTCCCACAAGTTTTGAACTGTTGTGAGTTAACTTTCTTTGGTTTCCAGAAATTGTTTTATTTCTTCCTTGATCTCATTATTAACCCATTTGTTATTTAATAACATGCTATTTAAGCTCCATGAATTTGAGTGCTTTTGAGGTATTTCCTTGAGGATGGTTTCTAGTTTCAGGCCCTTGTGGTCTGAGAAAATGCTTGATGTGATTTCAGTTTTCTTGAATTTGTTGAGGCTCATCTTGTGTCCTGTCTGGTGGTCTGTCTTTGAAAATATTCCATGTGCATTTGAAAAGAATGTGTATTTTGCTTCTTTGGGATGAAAAGTTATACATATAACCAATAAGCTCTGGGAAGAACCCCACATCTGCAAAAATATCTCCCTTCCTGCAATTCTACTAACAACCACAAATGAACCAGTATTAATAAGGGTGTAAATAAATTGAGACTATTATAAGAAAGGAGAGAAATAAACTATAGTATAAAATGTAGCGACTCAATATTCACAAATTTACTGGACAAGAATGAATATTAAAAAGCTATGCAGGAAAGAAAATATCACAAATCATGGAGACCATAGTGGATTTTGTCTCCATAGATTCTAGTATTTACCACTATTTTCTCTTTCTTGATCAGCCTCTGGTGATGTCAGATGTTGACCTCGTCTGATCTTAGGCAGCCTGCTCTGAGAGTACCAGTGATCTACTCTCTGTAGATGTCTCCTTCAGTTGTTAATCGAGTCACTCTGCACTCAGCAGTCAGGGTTAAGCCCCCAACAGGCATGGCAGAATCCCTCCTGGTGTTGGGTCTATTGTTTCCCCTCAGGCTGTTTCTGCTTGGAGAGGAGTGGTCTCTCTGAGCAAGGTGGGTACTGCCATATTGGAAATTACTCAGCACTGGTATCCCAGTGTCTATTTTCTGAGCTGTCTCCCCAAAGCTTCCATCACCAGTCTCTCTTTTGGCATTTCTAGCCCACAATTTCCCCACCTTTGCCAGAGCCCCAGGTAAGTGGCTACAAATGAAAATTTGTGCATTAGCCCTTTAAAGGGCTCTTTGTATCTCCAGCTGCCTAGGTAGTGAGCAACCCTACTGATTTTTGCCACTGGTTACCTGTGTACTTTTTGGGCTCTCATGCTCTAGGCTGGGGATCTCTATTTAGGGTTTAGACCCCACAATTCTCAGGAGGATCCAACCAGCTGCTCAATTATCCCTCTGGTGCTGCCACCTGTGGGCACCCAGTCAGCCCTCTTGAGTCAGTTAGTGTTGAAGATGATTCTTCTGTCTGTCTGAGGTTATAAGGATTCTCTCTTGTTATTGTTCAGTTGTTTCTTCTGGGTGATTTCTTCACAGTTTTGTTGTAATTCCACAATGGTCCTGGGAGGAGATTACTGTGGTTTCCCTTCACTCCTCCACCATCTTGCCTCCCAGTAGCAATCTCAACAATTTTTATGAATTTTGAATGTGGTACAGAGCAATCCTCAATGATTGTAAGGGGCATTCATGAGTAGGTCCCTCTGAAAGAGAACCATGAATTCAACAGTCCCTCATAAGGCTCTGAAGAACATTGGGCAAGCTGCCTGGCCCACTCATTTCAGTGAGGCACCTAGACCAGTATGACCCCTACATCAACAAAAGTATAGTCAATCTTTATTCAGCTCTCATCATTCTAAGGGTTGCTAAAGGCAAAAGCGCAATCCTCTATCTGAATGGCTGCATAAAATAAATCGTGCCTTTTATGTTTCCCAGATAGCTATAATCAGATGTAGAATTTTCTAGCAATCATCTTCACAACTAATGAAACTTGTACAAATTTCTGGCCACTCTCTTTTTCATGGTTAATTGGAGTTGCAGTATCTAGGCAATCTCAGATGATACAACTAGTATCCAGAACATACACTGCTCAAGACCCAACTATTCCAGAAATGCTCTCCATTTTGGACCCTCTGTCTCATTCTTATCAACTCATAAGACACACATGTTCACTTTTAACACCTGTAAATTTGTTGTTGCTTTTAGAAATCATATTATCGAACTTCATGTAACAGTTTGTTTTCTTAGAATATGTCATCAAATGTTTCAAAAATTTGCATCAGTAAGGTTTCGGGCACTTTAACAATTCTACCAATTTTGATTATGCTAACTTCATGTCTATAACAAAGAGTTTCTTCAAAACTTTAGTGAGATGGGGTGAGCAATGGGGAAAAGGTAGGACAAATGTAACTAAACAACAATAATTTAAAAAAAAAAATTAAGCATGGTGTTTTACCATCACTCATATGTCCAAAAGATTTTGGGGAACCTTTTTTCTTTAGATGGTGAATTAACACTCTAATAATAATGATGATGAAATGGAAATATGAAGCACCCCTTTATTAGTGAAGCAAAGGGTCCTCAAACAAGCCAGTGAATGTAGACTTAAGCCATTTTAAAGGAAATTAGGACACTTTTAAGAGCGACAACATTCAAAAAATACTTCCTTATCCAATATTACATTACTTTATAACTCTGTGCTCCTCAATAATTACTTTTTATTGCTGCCCAGGCAATAATCAACAACTCTGTTTAATCCATTCATACAAGTCAACTCAGTTTTTAGTAAGAATCACACCTAGAATTTTATTTTAATATTGCCATTCAGCAATCTTTCAAAAAATTGTTACAAACTCAGAATCACATAGCTGACTCACTAGAAATTCCAGCAAGCCATGCACATATGATCTTTTCAAAAATGTGAATTGACTACTATTTGCTAGTCTCATCTGATAGGGAGATCAGTGAAGTAAAGTCTCTGCCCTAGAAATCCTCACCCTCTAATAGGGAAACAGACACATCATCGCAGTGCAATATAATAGACAAGATTTGCTATGGAAGCACACATAAGCATTCTATGAGGCACAGACACAAGAGCAAGCACTTACCTGGAGTGGGATAGCCCTAGATCATCAGGAGGCCCCTGATGAACAGGTGGGATAAAGCCATTGAAAGACCAGAACAGCACTTGCAAAAGGCATAATGAGAAAGAATCAGATGCAGTGTTGTGGGTGAAAGAATCAGATGCAGTGTTGTGGGCCATGTCTGGTAGGAAGAGGCAGCAAAGGACAGGGGGTATTTTTCACAGTAGAAAGAAATTCCAAGTTTCTGAATGGCAGGAGAGAAAAGACAGAAAAGAGCAGTTGTATGTATATGCCAAGATACCTAATGCATCCTACTACCAAGAATTCAGACCCTGCTTTTGACAGTAAGTGGAGAAGACTGTAATTTTGACAAAACTAAAAAAAATGCTAAAAAGATTATTTTGTTCTAGAAAGTTAAAGGTTAGAGTTAAGGAATGATTATAAGCTACCCTTTTTAAAATAAAAAATTATTTAAAAAAATATTTTCCTATTACCATTTAGTCCCTTTATGCTGCACCCCCTGCAATCACCATACTGTTGTCCATATTCTTGAGTCCTTTTTCTTTTTTGTTCATTGTTTGTAGAGTGATAGACATATCAAATCCTCTCTGATTATATCTGACTAATCCTTCTCTGTGGACTTTGATGTAAATCTCATCTCATTTAGGGCTTCTGTAAGTGCCCAGTTGTTCCCTTGTGGCTTTGCTGACCCTTGATTGTTTCTTGCATTTTTAAAAAGTTTACTTTGAGCTCTGGCTGGTGTGGCTCAGTGGATTGAGCACCAGCCTGCAAACCAAAGTATCACTGGTTTGATTCCCAGTCAGAGCATGTGCCTGGGTTGCAGGCCAGGTTCCCCAGTAGGGAGCACATGAGAAGCAACCACATAATGGTGTTTCTCTCCCTCTCTTTATTTCTCCCTTCTCCTCTCTCTAAAATAAAATAAATAAAATATTTTTTAAAATTTACTTTGATATGATTCCATAAGCATTATTCAAACATCTAAGCTGCACTAAAATATAGTGTTTTAGATATGACACACAAACTATTGAGTTGGCAAAAAAGTTTGTTTAGTTTGCCCTGTATGATATCTGTAGTTGTGATTAGTTGTCTTTAACTTAATTCAAAACAATTTTGTTAAGTTATATTGTGACAGCTGTCATATCAATATGCATTAAAAACCATAAAAATTGGTGAATTTTTGTGCCACCATTTTAACACTGAAGATGGAATAAGGTACATAGTATTTTTGACATATTATGCTTTATTATTTCAAGAAAGTAAAAATGAAACTGAAATGCAAAAAAAGATTTGGAAAGTATATGGAAAAGGTACTGTGACTGATCAAATTTGTCAAAAGTGGTTTGCAAAGTTTCTTGCTATTATTGACATTTCAGTCAAATAATTCTTTGCTGTGGGCTGTCTTATGCATTGGAAAATGTTTAGCAACACCCTTGGCCTCTACCCACTAGAAAGTACATCAGCAAGAGATTGCCGATGCACTCAGAATAGCTAAATCATTATAAAGTTATTGGTGAAAATGAAAAATGTGTCTTTTATTTTATAGAAAAAAAACATATGGACATTTTGATCAACCCAGTATTATTCTAACTTCATTTTCTGAATTTATTTCACAGACATAAAAATGCTTTGTGAGTGTGTTTTTGTTAGCTACAAACATAAGCACAATAGGGCTATTTTTATTTCTAGGAAATTGATGCATGCCCCTAGGGTAACTATACTCAGGGATCCCAATAGTAAATCAGTCCTCCATCAATCGCAGAACATCTTCAAAGTCAGGAATCTGGGGTCATAAGTTCGTATTTAGTTGACTAGGGTTTCGGGGTACTTAGAACTATCAAAATATCTCATTTTGGTTAGGGACTGAAATAGGAAACAAAAAGTTTCTGCTTTATGAAAGCTTTTACCTAAACCAACAGCAGTTATCTAAAGAGCCAACATTCAAAAAGGGGGGTGGCAAATCATTCTTCCACAGGAAAATACTACTATTTGTAGAATTTACAGCATGGGGTTAGGTTGCATGTCTTTATAACCCAGTTTTTACATGTAAATGCCTTTATATACTCTATACCTTAATGTATCCTAATGCTCCATGGCAATTTAAATCCAAGATAGAATTGTCACTGGTGTTGGGCAGACAAAGCCTACCATAACCCTAGAAGTTCTCACATCTTTTTCTCAGTGTCAATTTCTCTTCATACCACCCCCTAATATTTTTACTGCTCTTCTCCTCTCACTACTGTATTTCTACAAGTGAGTTCCATGTAGCTGGGGAAAATATTTCTGATAACTCTTATGGATTTTTGCTTATTTTTACCAGTTTTACAGAGTGTATGACTATGAACTTCCATGGAAGCTTTGTGAGTTTCTAGAAGGGCAACTCAGGGCAGCCAAGGAGTTCATTCATACTAATTTGTCTCTGCATTATCACACCTTGCAATGAACAGTGCCAAAAATCTGATAATAACAGCATCAACATGTAGTCACACACCTTATCTGTCTCTCTCGCACTCACTGGAGATGTGTATTACTACCAACATTGGGCAAATGAAAGTTTAACTCACTCCAAATTATAATATGTTTACTAAGCAAAGTATACATACTAGCAAACTTGCTTTAAAGATATGAATGGTTGTTCATATACTATATATATGTATATATTATATATAAGTATATAAGTAATATAAAAGTATATTATATATATATAAACTATATACTTATATATAAGTTAAACCCCACCTATTTCCAAAAGTGGATTTGATATGGTTGAAACTATATTGTAGAGGAGGATTTTTTTTAAAGATGTTTTTAAAGATTTTATTTATTTATTTTTAGAGAGGGAAGGGAGGGAGAAAGAGAGAGAGAAACACCAACATGCGGTTGCTGGGGGCCATGGCCTGCAACCCAGGCATGTGCCCTGACTGGGAATTGAACCTGCGACACTTTGGTTCACAGCCCATGCTCAATCCACTGAGCTATGCCAGCCAGGGCTAGAGGAGGATCTTTAAAAGTAACAGAAGACCCTGCTGTTTTTAGTACTACAGAAACATGTGGTTACATATATAATACAACTAGAAAATACTATGTTTTTAAATCCACCCAAAATGTGGTCTGCCTGACAATGACAGAGCCAAGCACAGCCAGGTCCTTTTGCAGTGACACTGTTGTGCTTCAAAGCCTTTTGGGAGATCCTGTTTGAGAGTTCCATCACACGTGTGTAAGGTTCTGGTGATCCTTAGTGGTAGTGGTAGATCCTTAGTGAATCCTGGTGGTAGACCCATGAATGTGGGTTTAACTTTTGAAAATTAGTCCAAGAACATGACTCAGAGCCAGGAATATTGAAAAAGTGGTCAGTCAATGCAATTAATGTGTGTATTATTTAAAAAATAAAGTGATTTTCTCTTGTGGATAGTGAATACCCTGAAAATAAATTTTATAAAAGCTTTGCTGAAGAGCAATATCATTGGACACCCACCCTGTGCCAAAAGGCAACCTCTCCAACATATACCCTCACCATCCCCTTTTACCCTACATTTTTTTTTTATGTTTAATAATATCCTCATACTGTATTCATCTATCTGTCTGTCTACTGGATTGGTCAATCTATTTAGCTATAATCTATCTTTGTTTTAAGGTGTAACCTCCCACTAGGATGTAAGGTTTATATGAGTGTCAATTTTGTTTTTCTCACTGTTGTCACCTTAACGCCTGAAAAAGTACCAGACATATAGCAGGAACTCAATATTTGTTGAGTAAATGAATGTAAGAATATATGGATATGACTTTGAAGTTCAACCATCCTAGTTTAATATGAGACCAAGTTTAGTCTTAGAATAAGCCTGATTTTGCATTGTCCTGTGGATAATCACTGAACTCTTTATTAACCTTTAAGTGAATTACTAACTTTTCCTTGAAAGCATCCAAGATTTCTTTTAAAATAGTCTATATTTCATATTGGTTTAACTCTAAGGCATTTTCAATTTAGTTTTACTGTCTTTATAGAGCTATAATTTTGCCTCACAAATGATCTCTCTGGTCTACATCCACTTTCCTACTCAGAATATATTCTCATTCTTGATTTTGAAGGGAGGTCACAGGAGGAAAGGTGTCAGCCTCTCTATGGCTAGGGGTTACACATAGGCAGTTATGTTTGATGACATTAGGCATTTTAAATAATGACAGAGGCACCCTTTTGTCACTGTGGGACAAGGAAACAGAAAGGTCATTAATTCAACAGCTGACAATACATGGGATTTTCTATTTCTGAAAGTCCAACTTGATGCTCAGAAATTAGCAAGATGGGGCACACAACAGCCAATGCCAAAACATGCCCAGTTGCCTTCTTCAGAGCCAGGGGATATGAGAAACACCTGATTTCCCCTTTCTCCTTCCCACCATACTTCACTGTCACACATGAAGAAGCCTTTGGTAACTATCCACTTTTGCCCATAGTTTCAGAATTTCTATGGCTCCAAAGTGGGCAACTCTAAAGGACCTTATCCTTAAGCAAGGTTTGACATATAGAATCACAGATATTTCCAGCCACAAGGGTTTAGACAATAACTCTGTGGAGTATAAAACTAAGAAAGATTTCCTTTATTTCATGGTATTTTCATGAATATATAAGTAATCAAATCCTCTGGTCACATCTCAATGATGAGATTTTTTTTTAAATCAGTACTTTTTTTTTTTACTTTATTACTTTAAAAATAGTGAAGTTGAAACCTTTTATATTGTACTTGACAATGACTCCCATTCCCCTTCTTTCCCTTAACTGATATAAAATACCTTAATAGCTACCTTAAAAAATTAACCTGTTAGTTGCCATTTAAATAAGCTCCAATCATTCTGAAGTACTGGGTTTATCTCTTCTGTCTGCATTCCTCAACACTAAAGCTTTTGTCACTTGAGATAGATGTGTACGCTGGCCATTTCAATGTTCCTGGTGGCTTTTGTGTTTACTTAAATTTGGGGGGGGGCTAGTAGTAAGTTGTGGCAATGCTTCTCATGTGCTTAGCAAGCATAGATTTTACTGGACAAAACTAACTTTACTTCCTGCAAGATCACAGCCTTTTAAAAGAACTGAGGAGAGAACATGTCACAGATAGTTGTGTCTGTCAGGCATATGCTCTGTTAGCTCTCTAGCCTGTAATCCCTGCATGTCCTCCAGTCTGCAGACATTGGAGCTGGGCATGCCCATGAGTAACCTGTGCCACAGCACTGTGACATCAATGGTGTGACAATAAGGGACTGAACCATTCTGTGCATCTGTTTGTCTGGACTGTTATCAGCTCATCAGTGATGAGATTTTAACTTCATCAGTGATGAGATTTTTTAAAATTTCTCACTTTATATTGATATGTATTAATGAAACAAAAAAGACCACATTTCAGGAAATAACACTGCTACAGGGTTAGTTTTGACTCATACAGCATTTCCTAGAATTGAATTCCTTGATCTGCACTCTCAGGGATTGCTCTTATGCAGTACTTGAAATAACTGATGTTGATTTTTATTGAAAAAGTCATCACTGGATGAGGAACACACTCAAAAAAAATTTGCATGGGATGAACTGGTTTTGGGTGCCAGTGGAACATAATCCAGGCCAGCACTGTTATAATACTGAGTCTTTCTGATTATTCAGGCATCACATTCATTAGCAATCCTTCACACAGTGCAGAATAACTAGATATATTAGAGAAATTTACTTTGAATTGTTTGGGGGGGCTTACTGGCTAACAGGTCAGTAGTCATATTGTAGTTTTAGCATGCACATTAAATATTTTAAGTGTAGGGGCATGGTTCACTATAGTTTTTTACTTCAAATACTTATCATAAAACTACTTTACATAATGATCTAGGACCTCAAAGATCCTGGATGGATGACAGGACAGAATTGTATAGTGTAGGGTGAGAGGAAAGAAGATGGTAATACTAAATAGTGAAATTCTCACAGTACTTTCACAGACATCAATCATTTTCTGCTTTTTGACTTTTTAATTATAAAAAAGAATCCAGAGTTATTATGACAGGACAGTACAATACAAGTATCCAGGAAACCCAAATTCAGAAATGTACCCCAACTCCCAAACTTTAACAAATGGAAACAGAATATTATAGAAAGAATACATGGAGTCTCTAGCAGGGAGGAAGGGAAGGAGTAAATTGATAGAAAAGCCTCCTATCAGGGGGCTCTGGTAAACTTGGGGTGACACTAATTCTGGAGGCTGGAGGGAAGGTACTAAAAACCTGATTTTATTCATGAGGATGGTAGAGTTGGAGGGGTTGCCAGAAAGGATAAGTTTATGAACAAGAGGGGAAAGAGCAGAGGGGATGATCATCAGAGCATATAGTTCAACTTAACCTTCTAGCTTCTTAAGCAAAACTTATAATGAAAAAGGGAGAGGTGGGGGGGGTTGGTGAGGGGAAAAGGCATCTGGTTTGGAAAACTCTGGTTAATCAAAATAATTTGGTAACTGTACTTGAACAACAATAAAATAAAATTTTAAAAGATTAAATCATTAAAATGAAAAAGGACTCGAATTAAAATAATAAAACAATTTCTAATGTAAAAAGAGAGAGAGAAGAGAGAGAGAGAATGAGAGAGAGAGAGAGAAAGGTAGAGGTGATCCCCCTGTTGTGTTCCTGTTCAAAGTC